>NC_081182.1:124525698-124618169 GCF_029867415.1 Vicia villosa | reverse complement strand
TTTATTTTTAGAAAATTTCTTTACCCACCTTCCTATGGGGTCATCCCCAGCGAAAACCCCACTTTACCCCTGCTTCGGAAATGCATTTCCGAAGTTTTTTTTTTTTTTTTTTAAATTTCAGACTTCGGAAGTGCATCTCCGAAAACACCAAATGGGGGTGCTTTCGGAGATGCACTTCCAAAAACACCTCTTTTTCAGATTTTGGGGGTTTCGGAAATGAACTTCCGAATTATGCAAAAACTGTGTTTTTTTTATATTTTTTGAAACAGTCTCGTATTTTTAATTAAAGGAAGACGATGTTGCACCCTAAAATTTGCCCACCTAATTTTATTTCTAACTGTCTTATGTTTCTCATCTCATCTGCATTCTATTAGGTCATCAACGTATCATACATGCATTAAACCATCTTGGATTCAGAGGATCAGTGTATGAAATATTAATTAAGGATTCATCATGATCAAAAAAGGCATTTGCTTGTCATTTTTATACAAGTGAATTTGGAAATTTTAATTAAGATTTGACTCTTTATGGTGAATTATTCATGTCAAGTTACTACTTATAACCATGAGTTCTCAATGTGCAAGTTTTGTTGGCTTAAGGTATTGAATTGCTCAAGATTCCCGGATACAAAAGCGAAGTTTATCATAATTCATGGTATAAGTAATATCATTCGAGTCAACATCCTTCAATTCCAAAAATTTCCCATCATTGCTCATTTAAAGTTATAGAGAGTTAAGACAATTTCAAATGTTCATCAACACCAAAGATCAAGTGCCCATTCTCAAAGGTCTAATTATAAACTTATTTGAAGTTCCATCAAAATACAATTCAAAACTCGTCAAAGTCATTTCGAGAAAGGGAAATTATATCCAAGCTCCATTCACTATTACATGGTCAAGAATCCAAGTTCGTTACAAATATCATTATCAAGACTTAAACAAATTTCCTAAGTCTATTTCTAGAAATATTCTGTGAGTGTAAATGTTCAGCTCCATTCATGCTGCAGCTACCATGTCAGATCAGTATCATCCTCATCATTTCTTTTAGTTACAAAGTCATCTTGGCGTTTTGACATAAGCATAAAAGCCTACAATCAAATAACTATGGCAGTCCAATGCACATCCACATAAATCAATAATTGGCAGTATTCTACCTCACTGAAGCCAAGCCAAAACCTGCAACGTTAATCAGCATCATCACTATGCAAGTTCAGTTTAAGTCACATTCATAAATATATTCAATCCAGTCCTATTAATTAACAATACTTACAGCAACCCTGTCAAAAAAAAATCATAACCGTACTATGTCTAATAACCAACAGTTCACATTCAAAAACCGGTTTCTAACAGAAAAAGATGAATCAACAAAGGACAGTTATCAGAAAAAAAAAGGTTCTGCAAAGCCATTTTCAAAGCAAAGAGGCATCAGTCAAATTCAGTTTTTTGTATGCTCAAACCTGGCTATCAACATCAGGACACGTCAAGTTATGCAATGCTTACTATCCTACATTCAAGTTCAGCTCAAGCCTCATTCTAAAATGTTAGCAACCAGCATACAGCCCTGCAAAAGTAACATAAAATCCATTCAGTAACAGAATCCATTCAATGTTAGAAGTCCCCTATTAAGTCAAACCACTACCAAACAGCAGCCTGCCATCATATCACATAACCATCCTAACCTTTAAAATTTTGTAACTAATTCAGTTTAACCATCCACCAATTCAGTTCAAGATGTATTAACATTTCTAACAGTATTTCTTGACCTATCCCTAACATTCCCTTCATCAATAACCTTATTAACTACCTATAACAGTTTGTAAACTATTTCAATTCTAACCTAACTAACCAACTAACAGTTTCTAACAAACTTCAAACCACCAATAACAAAAACCTAACTAACTTTCAAAAACACACATAACTGAATCCCCAACTAATTCATAACTGTCAACAGAAAGCCCATAACAAATCCACCAACCAATTTTAACTACCTAACAGGTTCTAACTAACTTTCAGTTATAACAGAAAAACCAACCTCCTCTAACAGTATAACAACCTAGTACTAGTTTATAACCAATTCCTAACTAATTCTCAACCACCTAACAGTCCCTAACATAATTAAACTACCAAGCCTAATTGATTGTAACAGAAGATAACAGAAAAATTCAAAGGAGCTAACCTTTCAACCTCTATATAATCTTCAGCCACCACTCTGTTCAAGGGTCTCCACCATTTTTGCTCTTCATTCTCTCTGCAACTTTCTCCCTTCACCTCGATTCACTCTCCATCTTCTGAACCATTCCCCTTGAATCCTTCATCTCCAATCCACTTCATTCACCATAACCTCTCTCACAGAACCATTTTCATACCCAGCCTCATCCATCTTCATAATCTGCACCTCACTCTCCCATCTCAGAAAATCTTCACCACCCCTGGAATCTCACAAATTCATTATCTTCACTTCTTCATCTCTCGGATTTCTCCATCATCTTTCTTCTCTAGATTCTTCATCATCCTTAAGCAGAGCCATTCATCTTCATTCACAATCTGCAACAAGAACAACAATGATTCGGCTATCACAATATCGTCATCACCGATAACAGAAACGCAAGCGAATGCAAAGAGAAGAAGAAGAGGAATAAGGATTCGCGAAAGAAAGAAATTGAAGATTCAAGAACTTACTCGGAAAATCCCTCTGATTATATGCGTTTATTTCGCACAACGGCAAGCTCGGAACCTCTGGCCTTCTATTTTCTTCATTATCGGGCTTCGACTAGATTCTTGCGTAGATATGTGGTTAACAAAGCGAAATCGGTTGAGATTGAGTTGAATTCGGAGGTGAGAGGTGCGAGGGGGAGCATTTGCTCCGTCTGATTTGCCTAGCGGCGGCGAGAATCGATCGGAAGGAGGTTTATGGAGGACATCGTTGCCGCTTCGTTCACGAAGGAAGAAAAGAGAAGCTGATTTTCACATTAGGAGCTCAAGCATCACAAGTAATCAAGCCCTAATTTCCCCTTTCTCTTATTTTATTTTACTTTTAATAAATTCGTTTTTATTTGATAAATAATTGAAAATAATAAAAAAAAATCATGATGAATAAAAATCTGTATAAGAAAATCCATTGGGCCGAATTGCCATGCTCTCATACCCCCTTGTGGCCCATTATACTATTTTTGGTCATAGGGATATCTAGCTGAATAGCACAACAAAAACCTCCTGGGCCTCAACGTTCTGGGCCTGCGCCCTTTACTTCTATTCACACCCTAATTTCAATTTGACACTCCCCTGTTTCCTTTTTGTTTGATTAACAATTTAGATTTTACTTAGTTTTACTAACTTTTTTTAGGCAATAAATATTAATTTTCTACCATCATTTTAGACCTTTAATACATGATTTTTGACATAAAAATAGTCATAAAATATATTAGTTTAGGCTATCCCTTTTAATTCTTTTTTGGTTAATTAGAATTCAATTTCCTTCATAAAAATTAATATAAAAAATAGTAGTATTTTTAATTCATTTTTTGTACTATATTTTGACTTGTTACTTCATGCTTGTGTGTAATTTTGTACCATTGTATTATTCTTCATTTTTGTTTCTAATTGTGACTTTAATTTTCATGTTAATCCTAACACTTTAGGTAGAAACCATGATAACACTAGGATATAGAAGTTCCCATTTTAACATTAGGCTAGTTTCCCATTTCTTTTCCTTTTCAACTTTAAAACACTTAACAAATACTTGACTTAATTTCCCTTAAAAGATACCAAGAAAATACCTAAAAAATGCTTAATAAAGGTCAGACTAATAAAAAGGGAATGGAAACTCTCGTTCCTCTTGTTTAAGGAGATCACTTGAGTGGAAGTTCCCAATCTTAAAAAACACCAACAAGAGTAATTCGAGTCTCCCTTGTTTAAGGGGTATACCCGAAACGCTCGACAAATCTCTCTCTTCTCTATCTCGCCTCCGAGGCATTCTTTCCCTTAATCGGATACGTTATTTCCGCTCCATTCCCAGCTTAAGACTCCAGAGGTCGAGCAGCGGAGTGCGAATGTAACTGTCCACTAAAAAACACAAAAACAAACAAAAACTTGTGAGCCGAACTACGGCGCTCTGATTCCTGAAAAGGATACGTAGGCATTAGGTCGCGGGGCCTAAGCGAGCACAACTATTTATAATCCTTATTTTCCCCGTGTTTCTTCTTTTTTCCTTTGCATGCATTCCCTTAGCATTAAGCTTTAGATTTATATAGCACACACCCTTTAGATAGCAACAAACATAGGTGGATACCATCGAGTACGATGGGCGTGAGGGGTGCTAGTACCTTCCCCTCGCGTAACCGACTCCCGTACCCTATCTCGAAAGATCTCGTTCTTATTCATTCCAGGTTTTATGATATTCCTTTCCCTCGATGGGATAAATATATTAGTGGCGACTCTGTTCATTTCGCGAGCGTGCGACAGCTGGCGACTCTGCCGGGGACTAGATAGCAAGTCGATCCTAGCCTATGTTTGTTGTTTGTTTATTGGGTGTGCTTATATATTATTTATGTTTTTCATTGTTTACTTTATGCTTGCATATCATGTGTCATACCCCAAAATTTGCCCGCTTTATTTCTGACATTTTTAATTATTTGGTTCTATAAGTTTTTATTCAATTTTACTAACATGTTGATATTAATTTATTTGGTTTATTTAAAAATATATAGTTTACTTTAAATAAATATTTGTTTGTTCCTTCATATGTTTTCAAGTGTCATTTAATTTTGAATAAATGAATTAGTACAATTGGTAAGGAGATAAGCTTTGCATGTATAAGGTTGCAAGTTCAAATCCCACCGTTCCTTTTTTGATGTTTTATCTCTTTTCTTTCTAAAAAATTTTCTATTTATTTATTTTTACTATTTTAATTTTATTATTATTAATTTAAGATTCTTAATTCCTTTTGATTTTTTTTTATCATTATATTTAGTTCTTAAGTATTAATATTAATCTTTAGTTCTAATCTTATTATTTACAATATTTAATCAAAAAATATTTATTAGATGTTATTTCTTTATTAGTTTTTAACACTAGTTTTTATATTAGTTTGAATAGTTATTATAATTGTTACTTAAAAAAATAATAAAAACAAAATAATTTCCTTTTCAAAGAAAACATACGAATCAACCATTGAAGGACCGAATCAATATTTTCTCAGCAAAAACATAAATTCTAAGAAAATTCAATACTCATCAATTACAAGTTTCAATACTCATCAATTTCAAATCTGCAAAGTTTATCCAAATCATCTCCAAAACTGTCACAAAATCAAGAAAATTCAATCTCCACTCATATCAATTTATTGTTGCATTCTTACTTGGTCACAAAACAAAATCCCAAATCAAATTTCGATCTTCAACATCAATTCACATTAACAAGATTCCACCCTAATTTTTCACTATAAAAACTAGTCGAATTCACAAGGAAAGGGGGGGAGATCGAGAAACACAACATTAGAATATTCATCCAAAATCGATGCTCATATAATACACTGTCCTACACCATAAACAACAACAACAACATCACAGTTACAACACAGCAAAAAATCTAACAATCAAAAAGCAGAAGAAAAAAAAACAATGAAATAGAAACCCCTCAACCGCACAGCCGCACGAATCCGACAAGACGCATCAACGGGCCCTTCCACCTCCGATTCTGATGCCGAAAGCCGCCGTGAACAACCCAACGTCGTGCCACCCATGAATATTTTGGCCGCTGATTCATCACGTCGCTGCACCGTCAACGGCTCTCCGCATAGGCGACGAACGCCCCCAACAGTGCACCGTCGGGGACCTCTCGATACCATCATCTGGTTGCCATCTCCAAGATCGGTATGTAGTTATATTTCTTTTGATGTGATTTTGGTGATGCACATATATTCATGGATCTGTTGTCTTTTATTTTGTTGTTTGAACTGAAAAAGAGATTGGAGAGAAAAGAGGATAAGTGAGAGTATTTTGAGTCTAAGTTTGTTTTTTCTCTCTGTTTCCTGATAATGATATGTTGCCATGTTTTTTTTTTATTTATTGTTTTTATTTAAAGCTAAAACACCGCCACGTGTCACTATGCGTGTGGCTGTTTGATACCATTTAGATAAAAAAGGGAAAAAGATAGAGATGTATGCATGACTTTCTCATATTCTTTCACGTACTGTACCATATGCACCATTTTTTTTGGTTTAATTCAATTAGCTCTTATCTAATTTATTAGGTTAATTTTTTTTCCTATAGTTATCTAGTTTTGTAAATAAAAAATATCAAAAATAGATAATGAAGTATATTATAATTAAATAGATGGCATATTATAATTACTTGAATGATATTTATAATAATAATTAAATTTCAAAATCTCTAACCTTATTTTATAAACACTTACAAACCTTATTCATTTTTTTTCTATATAATTCTATTAGTTACTATAATTCCTCGCAAATAATAGAATAAACAGATATTCCACCACCTCCACGGGTAACTAATAGGTCGGCTTAACACCTTGTCGATTTATTATTCAATTCGAAACCATTAAAATTCATGCGAAATTTGGTTTATGCCTAGAGCAATAATCAAACGCTATCGCTCAAAGCGATAAATGAACAAAGTCAAATTTTTTCGCCTCGAGCGAATTAATTCTGATAAAGATTGAAATTCTTTATCAAGACTCAATTGAATCAATTATTTCGCCGCTTAGCGCGACTTAATTCTAATGAAGATCACAATTCTCATTCAACGATTCAAAACCAACCTAAAACAACTAACCAACAATTCAAACTTTTTAACATAATTCAAAATTCCATTTATTAAAGCACTAATATTATTTAACAAAAAAATATAAAAAAGGGGTTATATGCGAATGAATTTATTTTATTAACTACAAACCTACGCAAACTACGAACCTACGTAAACTACAAACTGCGTACATTTCAAAACACCATAACAATTCAAACAAAAATAAATGCATACAATCCCATAAAAAACACCAACAAACACAACGAACTACGTTGACTCTGATCCTCCATTAAGGAGGTACGTAGGCATTCGGGCAACCGAAACGAGTCCCCTTCCCCTAAAATTAAGTAGGTTTGAGATCTTATTCTCTACCCTACTGTACACTTTTAACCATAACCTTTTTTATAAATCTTACCGTAATATTCTTATAAACCTTAGAGACATTTAGAAAACCTTAAGGAAGGGTCAAGGGTGCCTAACACCTTCCCTCGACCCTAATTTCTCAACTTACCTAGAAACTCTTATTTAGGTTTTTATCCCATGTTTACCCTTATCTTTAGGATAAAATAAAAACATAGGTGGCGACTCTGTAATTTAAGTTATAAACTTAAAATTTAAAGTCGGTCGTAACAGCTGGCGACTCTGCCGGGGACCCTTATAGTAGAGAAGCACTTAAGGTTTAGCGCATGTCTCTTTGGTTTAGGTTTTGATTTTATGGTTTATATTTATTTGGCAATTTCTTTTATTCTTTATTTTATTTCTTTAATAATGTTAAATATTATTATTTGAAATATATTTGCCTTATTATTGCTGGGTTATATATACATATGAAATTGTTGTTAAACCTTAAGTGTGGGAATTGTCACTAAGTAAGAGGAGACTTGCATCGCCTACGAGCTTTAGTGACAATTCCACTCAGAGTGGGCTGAATTCCGAGAAATATCTTAGACGAGGCTAGACCTTGTCGAGGGTTGGATGCGGAATTTGGCTGATCTCTCTGGGAACCTACCCCTAAAATTCGAACCTCATGGACAAAAGAGTCCTTCTAAAAATCCAAAGAAACAAAAAGTTTCAGAGGATATGAAGGGCCCCATGAGACCCTTAGAATTAAATCACCTTTGGGAAGGGTAGAAAATCCGTAGGACGAACTTATGAACATACATACTATCGTAATTATATCATCTCATCCTTCATGGGAAGCCTTCCCGAGAAGGGCATTGTTTTGTAATCCTAAGTCTATGTAGGATCACCTCCTATGATTATCATCCCTTAGAATCTTAAGGTTATACTTCGTTTAACCTGGATCCCTCGCTTGTAGGGATTCCCTTTTAATCTGACATTGTCTATAAGACCTCTCAGATTTCGGTTTAATGCGCAACATGTGGCCTCATGATGGCCATGTGATGAGGAGACTCTTGATGGATCCCCGAGCGCTCGCATACCGCATATCCTCAGTCAATACACAATCTTAGCCGTCTGTTCATTAGACATTGAATCTATGCCCTCAGATATCTATTACGAGGCCATTAGATTTGAAGCAAACGGTCCATGGGATCTGTTGACGTCAATATGTAATCTAAACCATCAGTTTATTAGACTTTGAATCTACGCCCTCTGATATCTATTCTAAGGGTCATTATATTTGAAGCGAACGACTCATAAAATCTGGTGACCATCTTGAACAGTCACCATATGTTTTTTTTTTCACGCATTCCCTAGCTTGTAGTGATTTCTTTTGTTTGTCGCAATCCCTAGCCTGTAGGAATTCCTTTTTGAAGATCTTGTTCTTCTCGCGAAGGATATCTTCGTTAATGCACGTCACATGGTCTCCATATGGCCATGAGATTTGGGGACTGTCTTGAACGGTCACCATGTGCTCTCTTCTATACATTCTCTGATCTGTAGGGACTTCCTTCGTTGTATCATAATCCCTAACCTGTAGGGATGTCTTTCCTCGTACCCACACATTGTCATTCATTCATGCATTTGCATTTTCATTTCCACCTTCGACTTTATCCAATAAACATCTACGCTAGCTGATTTCCCGAGACTCACAAAGAGCCCTAAAATGTGGAGAGAGGATAATTAACCATTGAAGAATCAAAGGAGCTTGGTCCTGCAAGGAGAGAAGGATGTTCCTCACTATACAAGCTACGTACATACGCCTACGCCCCAAATTCAATTTGGAGATTCCCCTACGTCAAGATCAACTGCCTTCTCAACAAAATTGGTATGCCCAAGGAGAATCAAAAATCACCCTTTACTTCTACAAGTCAGAGAACTAAGAAGTAAAACAAAGTTATTGGATCAACAAAGGAGAATGTCCCTAGGATCAATAGGTTTTATCATTTCAAATTGTAATTTCTATGATCGCTAAGTGTTATTTGGTGTAAACGTTGTACCTTTTGATTAATAATTCTAATAAAATAATCATGTATATTTTGAGAGTAATTCATTACTACGACTTTCCATCTTCACTCTTTGATTCCATTTCAACTTGCCACTTTTAATTATTAACAAACTTAAAGGAGAATAACTAACTAAATTTCGCTGAACATATGCTTTCAATATAAAACCGAGCTGATGATGTAAGGCATTGTTTCAATCCTAAATAGTGGAGAAATAAGGAGATAATCCGTAGTCAACCCCCTCGAGCCAGAAGTTGGAGTTGTTTCTATTTTTCAAAATTAACCTTATTCTTAACCTGGGGCAGGGTAGACTTTGATTAATTCAATAGTGTATTCTATTCTCAAGAGAATCAAGTCAATTTAAGCAAGAGGTTCAAGCACATCATCTTCATCACATTCTTCATTCAAAATCGAGGAAGCAACAAAGGTGAAGCTCACATACCAAACTTAACACGGCAGTCACAACGTTCAAAATCAAAAAGCAAAATTTCAAAAGAAAAATTCCAAGAAAAGAAAGCCCGCTAAGTCAAAAAAAAAAAAACTTAGGCAAAAAAACATCAGGGCATCCCGATGAACCGCAAATTCAAAAGAATTGGTTCATGCAAAAATAAGGGATTAAAAACAAGGAAATTGGAGAATAAACTCGTGTCTGCCATCTCAAGAATCATTAAAGCTTATCATCAAATGCTTGAACCATATCTACGCTTCCCATTTGCACGACTACAAAATTTCTCTTGGAGATTGAACGCATTTGTTGGATTAATCGAATTTTAGGATTGGAGAAAATCAAGGAGAATTGGGTGGGTTTAAATAAAGTTTGAGCCTTATATCCTTTGTTTTTTAAACCACGAACCATGGACACGATACAACCTTTAAAAGTCCTAATTGAAGCAAGGTCAACTATGAAAGCATACTAAGCATAATTATGATATAGGACTCCTATATTTGTTAAATTATTGCTAATCACTTCGTTTCTTCAAACATCCATCTCTAACCATCCAGTTCTATTTCACAACGAACTTCAATTTCAAAACTGGCATGTGCATAACTAAGAGTTACTTCTCAAAGGGTACAACTTTATCTACGAAGAAATACTTAGCATTAAGGAGATCTCAAATTTGGTCATTTCCAATAAACTCCTAAATAGGGGAACCACATCTAGGGGGTTCTCCTAATCATGGGAAAAATCCCAATGATTATAGGGGCACGTAATCAAAAGATCCTATTGACTAGGGGCATTCATTCTAAGATTCAATCAACATGGGTCACATCTCTAAGCAATAACAATCAGGGGCATATCTTTCAAATATCCAAATATTGGGGCAGTTCATATCGAATTGATATCACACCATGGTTAGCCCTCCATATCCTGGAGATTGAGGGCAAACCTTTCAACTATCAAATATTGGGGTAGTGCATATCAAGTTCACTGGTAAAATTCAAGTTCCCTCTAAGAGCACTTCCTTCAGATTAAGGGGCACATCTTTCAAATGTTGGGGAAAATCACTACGAGGCTTGACCAAAGGAATTGATTCAAAACATAGTTTCCCAGGGGCAATCACTATGAGGCTTGATCAAAAGGAGTTGATTCGAAATAGATCATTAGATTGAAATCATTCCAAAAGTCGTTTAATCAAGGGGCATCATGTTGTGAATTCAAATTAGTGAGGCTAGCCATCTCAAGCGCATACTACGACAAAACTACGTCCAATCTCATATCAAGACAAATCTCTACGAAGACCCATCAAACTAGGGCAAGACATACCGCGAAGGGGAAAGCTATCCTCATATCTTCACAATCCCCAGCGAATCTCTCTCCTACGCCTGCGATCTTCGACTTCAAAATGAGTATCAAGAAATCATGCTAGCATAAACATCATATGACAAACAACCTTGTTACATTAGTAACCTATCTACGCCGTTGTTATCCACGACCCATCATTGGGGCATCATTCAAACATACTTCAATCATGCATTCATTAAAGCATTTCTCCCTTGCGTCAAGTCATACATATCATTTCATTCATCTGATATAGCATAAACCTAACTTCGTAGAGCCCAAATCTTTATCGGCACTTCAATACCCATGCCCAAGTCACGCATTACATACATTGGTTAAAGCATTACGTACGTTAAAACACAAATACAATTACATACATTGGTTAATACATTACACCACACCTTTTTTAGGTAGTCTTCTTTAAGACAAATCTTACGATCCTTTCTAGGAACCTTTTCGGGTAGTCTTCTTTTAGACAAATTGTCATCCTTTCCAAAAACCTCTTCAGGTAGTCTTCTTTAAGACATTCTTTTTCTAAGAACCTTTCTAGGTAGTCTTTTCTAAGACATTCATCATCCTTTCCAAGAACCTCTTCAGGTAGTCTTCATTAAGACATTCTTTTTCTAAGAACCTTTCTAGGTAGTCTTTTCTAAGACATTCATCATCCTTTCCAAGAACCTTTTTAGGTAGTCTTTTTTAAGACATCTCTCAGCCTTTCCGGGTGGTATTCTTTAAGACAAATTTTATCATTTCTAAAAAACCTTTTCAGGTAGTCTTCTTAAAGAAAAATTTTCATATCCAATCCAAAAACCTTTTCAGGTAGTCTTATATAAGACGTTATTTCACTCCACTCGTTACATCAATCATAAGCATAAGCATTATCCACATACATAAACATTACCAAGCCGACATAAGCATAGCCGTGGTATATGGGCAACTTATTACAAAGTCCAGTTCTCGTCCTGGAAAATCCTTACAAATTCCAGTTCTCGTCCTGGAAAATCCTTACAAATTTCAGTTCTCGTCCTGGCAAATCATTACAAAGTCCAGTTCTCGTCTTGGCAAATCCTTACAAAACCCAGTTCTCGTCCTGGAAAATCATTACAAAGTCCAGTTCTCGTCCTGGCAAATCCTTACAAAGTCCAGTTCTCGTCCTGGCAAATCCTTACAAATTCCAGTTCTCGTCTTGGAAAATCCTTACAAAGTCCAGTTCTCGTCCTGGCAAATCATTACAAAGTCCAGTTCTCGTCCTGGCAAATCCTTACAAAACCCAGTTCTCGTCCTGGAAAATCATTACAAAGTCCAGTTCTCGTCCTGGCAAATCCTTACAAAGTCCAGTTCTCGTCCTGGCAAATCCTTACAAAGTCCAGTTCTCGTCCTGGAAAATCCTTACAAATTCCAGTTCTCTTCCTAGCAAACCATCAAATCCAATTCTCGTTTAGTAATCAGTTCCCGTCTAACTGTTACGTCAAAGTTCGATTCTCGTTCAATAACAAGTTCTCATCTGGTTCAAGCACCTATTCACAGGTCAAGAGCGCCTATTCACAGGCTAAGCGCCTATCCACAGGCCAAAGATACCTATTCATAGGTAAAAGTACCTATTCACAAGTCAAGAACGCCTATCCACAGGCTAAGTGCATATCCACATACCAAAAGCACCTATTCACAGGTAAAACGCCTATTCACAGGCTAAGCGCCTATTCACAGGCCAAAAGCACCTATTCACAGGTAAAACACCTATTCACAGGCTAAGCGCCTATTCACAAGCCAAAAGCACCTATTCACAAGTAAAACGCCTATTCACAGGCCAAAAGCACCTATTCACAGGTAAAACGCCTATTCACAGGCTAAGCGCCTATTCACAGGCCAAGAGCACCTATTCACAGGTAAAACGCCTATTCACAGGCTAAGCGCCTATTCACAGGACAAAAGCATCTATTCACAGGTAAAAACGCCTATTCACAAGTCAAAGGCACCTATTCATAGGTAAAACGCCTATTCACAGGTTAGAGCGCCTATTCACAGGCTAAAACCTATTCACAGGTTAAACAGGTTAAAACAAAACATACACAACATGCAACTAAACACACGCATCATCGAGCACTTGCTATGTCAGTCTCTAGGTTTTAGCACGTTAATTCTTCATGTTTCCACAACTTTATTGGACGGATCTCAAACAGAGTTCGGAACCGCGTTCCTTGCCCACTAGGTCGCGGTAAGAATGTAGAATCTACGTTAAACATTCTAGGCTTTATTATAAATATAGAGTCGACATTCGTACTCCTTACCTCATAAGTCAGATAAGGAAGCGAAACATGTGACAAATGTATCTCGTGGTTATAAGTGTCAATCTTATAGCGAAACGAATATCTCACAAACCTCGGTATGGATAAATTAATTATCTAGGCCTATTTGACGGGCAAATTTAGGGGTCTTTCAGTATTTAATAACTCTTCGATCCGAAAGACGTGAGACCTGCGCATTCTCACGCCATTCAATCTAAGAATAATTAAATAGGGGCAGCTGTCATACCCCAAAATTTGCCCGCTTTATTTCTAACATTTTTAATTATTTGGTTCTATAAGTTTTTATTCAATTTTACTAACATGTTGATATTAATTTATTTGGTTTATTTAAAAATATATAGTTTACTTTAAATAAATATTTGTTTGTTCCTTCATATGTTTTCAAGTGTCATTTAATTTTGAATAAATGAATTAGTACAATTGGTAAGGAGATAAGCTTTGCATGTATAAGGTTGCAAGTTCAAATCCCACCGTTCCTTTTTTGATGTTTTATCTCTTTTCTTTCTAAAAAATTTTCTATTTATTTATTTTTACTATTTTAATTTTATTATTATTAATTTAAGATTCTTAATTCCTTTTGATTTTTTTTTATCATTATATTTAGTTCTTAAGTATTAATATTAATCTTTAGTTCTAATCTTATTATTTACAATATTTAATCAAAAAATATTTATTAGATGTTATTTCTTTATTAGTTTTTAACACTAGTTTTTATATTAGTTTGAATAGTTATTATAATTGTTACTTAAAAAAAATAATAAAAACAAAATAATTTCCTTTTCAAAGAAAACATACGAATCAACCATTGAAGGACCGAATCAATATTTTCTCAGCAAAAACATAAATTCTAAGAAAATTCAATACTCATCAATTACACGTTTCAATACTCATCAATTTCAAATCTGCAAAGTTTATCCAAATCATCTCCAAAACTGTCACAAAATCAAGAAAATTCAATCTCCACTCATATCAATTTATTGTTACATTCTTACTTGGTCACAAAACAAAATCCCAAATCAAATTTCGATCTTCAACATCAATTCACATTAACAAGATTCCACCCTAATTTTTCACTATAAAAACTAGTCGAATTCACAAGGAAAGGGGGGGGGGGAGATCGAGAAACACAACATTAGAATATTCATCCAAAATCGATGCTCATATAATACACTGTCCTACACCATAAACAACAACATCACAGTTACAATACAGCAAAAAATCTAACAATCAAAAAGCAGAAAAAAAAAACAATGAAATAGAAACCCCTCAACCGCAAAGCCGCACGAATCCGACAAGACGCATCAACGGGCCCTTCCACCTTCGACTCTGATGCCGAAAGCCGCCGTGAACAACCCAACGTCGTGCCACCCATGAATATTTTGGCCGCTGATTCATCACGTCGCTGCACCGTCAACGGCTCTCCGCATAGGCGACGAACGCCCCCAACAGTGCACCGTCGGGGACCTCTCGATACCGTCATTTGGTTGCCATCTCCAAGATCGGTATGTAGTTATATTTCTTTTGATGTGATTTTGGTGATGCACATATATTCATGGATCTGTTGTCTTTTATTTTGTTGTTTGAACTGAAAAAGAGATTGGAGAGAAAAGAGGATAAGTGAGAGTATTTTGAGTCTAAGTTTGTTTTTTCTCTCTGTTTCCTGATAATGATATGTTGCCATGTTTTTTTTTGAGCTATGCTATTTCTACACCAAATTTTGTACACCGTATACCTTACACCTAAATTTTCAAGTTAATTGTAATGGTGGCACATTTTTCAAAGCAATTAAAAATATTAAAATATATAGAAAAGTAGATTATACCGTAGACAAATACGGTGTAGTTGTCATTTATGGTGTAAAGGTAGCCTTTCTCTTTTTTTTTTATTTATTGTTTTTATTTAAAGCTAAAACACCGCCACGTGTCACTATGCGTGTGGCTGTTTGATACCATTTAGATAAAAAAGGGAAAAAGATAGAGATGTATGCATGACTTTCTCATATTCTTTCACGTACTGTACCATATGCACCATTTTTTTTGGTTTAATTCAATTAGCTCTTATCTAATTTATTAGGTTAATTTTTTTCCTATAGTTATCTAGTTTTGTAAATAAAAAATATCAAAAATAGATAATGAAGTATATAATAATTAAATAGATGGCATATTATAATTACTTGAATGATATTTATAATAATAATTAAATTTCAAAATCTCTAACCTTATTTTATAAACACTTACAAACCTTATTCATTTTTTTTCTATATAATTCTATTAGTTACTATAATTCCTCGCAAATAATAGAATAAACAGATATTCCACCACCTCCACGGGTAACTAATAGGTCGGCTTAACACCTTGTCGATTTATTATTCAATTCGAAACGATTAAAATTCATGCGAAATTTGGTTTATGCCTAGAGCAATAATCAAACGCTATCGCTCAAAGCGATAAATGAACGAAGTCAAATTTTTTCGCCTCGAGCGAATTAATTCTGATAAAGATTGAAATTCTTTATCAAGACTCAATTGAATCAATTATTTCGCCGCTTAGCGCGACTTAATTCTAATGAAGATCACAATTCTCATTCAACGATTCAAAACCAACCTAAAACAACTAACCAACAATTCAAACTTTTTAAAATAATTCAAAATTCCATTTATTAAAGCACTAATATTATTTAACAAAAAAATATAAAAAAGGGGTTATATGCGAATGAATTTATTTTATTAACTACGAACCTACGCAAACTACAAACCTACGTAAACTACAAACTGCGTACATTTCAAAACACCATAACAATTCAAACAAAAATAAATGCATACAATCCCATAAAAAACACCAACAAACACAACGAACTACGTTGACTCTGATCCTCCATTAAGGAGGTACGTAGGCATTCGGGCAACCGAAACGAGTCCCCTTCCCCTAAAATTAAGTAGGTTAGAGACATTTAGAAAACCTTAAGGAAGGGTCAAGGGTGCCTAACACCTTCCCTCGACCCTAATTTCTCAACTTACCTAGAAACTCTTATTTAGGTTTTTATCCCATGTTTACCCTTATCTTTAGGATAAAATAAAAACATAGGTGGCGACTCTGTAATTTAAGTTATAAACTTAAAATTTAAAGCCGGTCGTAACATCATGTTTATTTTCTCGCATTCTGGACTATATTATGGGCCCCCGTGGGGGCCACATATTTTTCTGTTTGTCTTTGCAGGTGGGGGGTTTTTGTGAGGTAAAAGGCCCACTACCCAGGTCAGTGACACATAGGATTAGTGTGGATGCCCATGTCAACTCCCGTAGTGTTTGATACGATTGAGCTTGACATGGGGTACCACAACCAGGCGAGGTTCTTTCATGGAACATTGTGTCTAGCACGTTTGTTGCCTCAAACACATTGTACCCCATGGAAATCGTTAACCCTGGTGACCATTAGGAACCACTTGTCCGTGTCTAGACTACATACCTGTGAGATTGGGATAGGACAGGAAACCTGACCTTCATCATACCCGGATTTCTACTATTCAATAAAAAGGGCGTCGAACCTTTGATCCTGGGACATTTGACTTATACAGAAGTTCTACATCAGTTATCTATCAGAATCAACGTCGAACCTCTGAATATGGAGTACTCGACCTTATTTGACTTAAGCAAAGGTTATCTATCAGAATCAACGTCGAACCTCTGAATCTGGAGGGTTCGACCATCTTTGACTTATGCACAAGATATTCATCCAGAAAGCAACGTCGAACCTCTGAATCTGGAGGATTCGACCATATCTTTTGCCATGAGAAGCTGTTATCCAAGAGGCCTTGATCCTTGATCTTGATTTATGATACATTTGCATCTTCATTTTTGCATTCATGCATGCGCATCCATGGTTACCAAGACTCTTAACACTCTTCCTCTCCATCAGATCAGTCAAGACGATTCCTCCATACTGATATCTGACAAGAGCTTATAGAAGAAGAATCATGGGGAATTACGAACAAGATCAATCTACTATCTAAGAACCTCATGCCTCCTCATGAGGGTATCTTCCACAAGTGGAGCCTAAAGACTTTATGTTTGTCAGAGAACATTTCATTTGCATCAAAAAAAGGCCAAGCTTGCCATTGTATAGATTTCTCTAGTATTTTAAATTGTACTATTTTCGTTGTTATCAAGTACTTCTTATTGTAAGAAACTCATTCTGTTTGAATAAATAAAAATAATGTAATATACATGTTTTTCTCAAATCATTTCATCTTTGTCATTATGTTCATTGATATTCAACTCATTTGTCTTAAGCAACTAAAAGGGAGAATGATGAAAATCAAAAACACATGAACTACCAATTGTATGCTTTTGGAACAAAGATCCTGCTGACGATGTACAGGCATTGTTTCAATTCCTAAACACTGGAGTTATAAGGGAGTGAAAGTGTGAAACCCTCGTCAACCCTTTGAGCCTAAGGAGTAGTAGTTTCTTTTCAAAAATACAAAACCCTCAATCTTAACCAGGGGCAGGGTAGTCTTCTGTTAGTGCGACCGAGCGCTCAACTTTCAGGTATTCCATCAGAGGATCAATCATATTTCATCCCTATCAACGAAAGAAGAAGAGCATTATCCACAATGGATATATCTCATTTACTGAGAATAAGGCAGTCACAACCTTTTCATCAAGTCAATCACCAAAGTCATACAACTTGTTCCCGAACGAGACAAAAAAAGAATGAAAAGAAAGTTATGAATCATGATAAAAAAAAGAAGAAAGAAAATAGCCCGCTAAGTCAAAAAGAAAAGCTTTGAAGCAAAGGACTTAGGCTAAAATTAGGGCATATCCCGCTGGACAATGAAAACCAAAATCAAAAGAAACTTTTTGTCCAGACAAAAATTAGGGAAAGCAAAAGGCAAAATCGAAAGAAAAATCCTCCGAGGGACAAGTTGTTATGACCATCAACAAAAAGCACCAAAGGGTGGCTGCCACCTCCATCAAAGCTATAAAGGATCCTCATCCATCGTGATCCTTCCTGAAAGGTGAATACTCGTGTCAAACTAGTTGAACGTAGGACTGGAGAACATCACGAAGAAGGGGTGGGTTAAGTAGAACTTGAGCCTTTATCCTTTGTTTCTTAAACCGTGAACCCAGCCACGTTACAACCCTCAAAAGTCCTAATTGAAGCAGGGTTCGTTCCGAAAGCATACAAATTGTAAAAGCATGTCAAAACTGACTCCTAATGTTGCTGTGTCATTTGTGTTAGTATCAGTACAACATTTCGATAAATAAAAACTTTTCTCTTGAGATTAACATGTGCATTGCATTCTCATTATCTTTTTCAAAACAAAATTGTCTCTAATCAGAAAGTAAGTACTTGATACCAAGGAAAGTTCAACATTGAAATTCCATAGAGTAGTCTTACAAAGGCAATGGTTGGTCATCCACAAAGCAAATACCTGAAGCATCCATCTGGTGGAATAGTTCATTTCAATTTGGGGCATACATCCCTTAATCAACACTGGGGCAGACCATTTCAAATCTCCATGATTCAAGCATATCAAAGTTCTTTCTCAAATGATCATACAAGCTGGGGCAAGCTAGTTACAATTCTTGTCTTCATCTTCAAGCAAGTGTCAGATATCGAGACAGGTGTCAAGCCAAACACCTCACCTTCACAAATTATATCCTTCAAGCAACAACCTTCCTGCAAGAAACCCACCATTCACTCCTAGTATCATGGAAACAATCATTCCATTCATAGTCATACATACATCATGCATATCATTGCATATTCATTATCACTTCTCCCGCATGATCCAATCATCAACAAATCAGGGGCATCCACCCCACCTTGATTCTCAAACAGAGTTTCAGAACTCCACCTAATCTATTCCACATCAAAGTAGAAACCCTAATCAATCAGTACACTGCATATAGAATCCATAGACTTGCATCTCCAGAAGTGCACAAATAAATCAAACATTGCATATGAAGCATAAGCCAAGTTACTCATCAAATGAGGTCCCAACAAATCATTCAATTGATATTCCACTGGATCACTCAGAGTTACCATTGTGGTGTCATCTTCCAATGTCAATCATGTACATCTTCCTCCGAACCCATGTCAATCTGGTATCCCATGTTTTCCTACCTGGCTCATACTAGTATCTCCCTTTCAACCCAGAGTTGAAGTTTTTGTGTTTAACCCAGAGTTGACTTTCCTTTCATCTTTTAACCCCGAGTTAATTATCTCTTCCCACTCAACCCAGAGTTGACGGTTATCTTTTCCCTTTTCCCACTCAACCTAGAGTTGACGGTTATCTCTTGTCTTTTCCCACTCAACCCTGAGTTGACGGTTATCTTTTGTCTTTTCCCACTCAACCCAGAGTTGAAGGTTGTCTTTTGTCCTTTCCCACTCAACCCAAAGTTGAGGGTTATCTTTTCTCCTTTCCCACTCAACCTAGAGTTGACGGTTATCTTTTGTCCTTTCCCACTCAACCCAGAGTTGACGGTCATCATTTGTCTTTTTCCACTCAACCCAGAGTTGACGGTTATCTTTTGTCTCTTCCCACTCAACCCAGAGTTGACGGTTATTTCTAATTGTTCATCTTTCCTTCTCAACCCAGAGTTGATGCCTATATCTTGTCCCACTAATACTGATTTCCCTTTCCGCTCTCAACCCAGAGTTGATATTTACCTCTTATCCAACCCAGAGTTGACTTCCCTTTATTCTTCGACCCAGAGTTGACCTACTTTTCTTTTTCAACCCATAGTTGATGTCTATCTATTATCTCTTTCAACCCAGAGTTGGTGTTCATTTCTTGTTCAACCCCGAGTTGATCTTTTCTTTTAACCCAGAGTTGTTATCTAGTTTCTTTTCAACCCAGAGTTGACTTTCCATTTCTCAACCCATAATTGACATCCTTTATCCCTAGCGGATCCCATCTTTCTTCAGGAAAATTTTCAGGTTCTTTTGGTATTTAATCCTCTTCTACCTTGAATGCTCGAAGGGCTAACGCTAATCTCGCTTTCAGGTTTAAGATGATTAAATAGGGGCAGCTGTTGCACCCTAAAATTTGCCCACCTAATTTTATTTCTAACTGTCTTATGTTTCTCATCTCATCTGCATTCTATTAGGTCATCAACGTATCATACATGCATTAAACCATCTTGGATTCAGAGGATCAGTGTATGAAATATTAATTAAGGATTCATCATGATCAAAAGGCATTTGCTTGTCATTTTTATACAAGAAAAATTTGGAAATTTTAATTAAGATTTGACTCTTTATGGTGAATTATTCATGTCAAGTTACTACTTATAACCATGAGTTCTCAATGTGCAAGTTTTGTTGGCTTAAGGTATTGAATTGCTCAAGATTTCCGGATACAAAAGCGAAGTGTAATACGGTGAACTGACTTTTAAAGAAATGTCGCGGTTAAGCAAGAGTCGCCACCGACTTTTATTTTATCCAAACAAGTTAGAAAGGCTAAAAGAAACAGGAAAAAAACCTTTTTGAAAGAAAACGGGTTCGGGGGGTAATTATGCAAAGGGAAGGTGTAAGGCACCCTTTGCATCCATGGTTTTCCATGGGCTCTTAATTGCTTTGCTCGTTTTTTAGAAAAGTAGAAGAAAAGAGTAGGGACTTTAGATCGTAAATGAGCGTAGCCCTTTTGAAGAATTATGAGAAAGAATATAACAAAGGTTTAGAGCAAGGCAAAGCAATTAGGGGCAATTACCTTAAACTTAGATGATAGGTTTATTTTAGCCTTTCAGGATGAAAGGATCTATCCTTGCCATAAGAGGGTAGGAAGCCTTTCGTTTGGAGGTTGAAGGGTCATCGCTTTATCGTTCGCCATAAGACTGACCCATGCCATAGAGAGGCAGGTAGTCTAAGGGGAAGGATCAGAATAGCCTTTTTCGTAGGCAGCCAGAGGATACCTCAGCCTTTCCGAAGGCAACTTACGAGGGTCGAGATCATGTATATCGAAGGCAGCATCATGAGGGACCATGATCTTTAATAGAGGCAACAAGGCTGAGGTATCCTCGTATTCGAGGGACTGGCTATTCTGCAAAGAAACACAAGGCAACAAGCAACAGAGATGTTTACCCAAAAGTGTGCGTGTGTGCACCAATCACGTGATTATATTCAGTTATATTATCTTGTAAATAGTTGATTCTAATTCAATTAACAAGTTACACTCCCTAGGATTACTAACCACACTGTTTAATATAAACAGTAATAACGGGGAAGGGAAATTGTAACCAGCGGAGGAGAGGGGAATTGAAACCAGCGGGATACAATTAAAAACAATTAAAACAGAAGACATAATAGTTTAGGGTTTAGAGTTACCGACACTCGTAGCTTTGGCAATTGACAAACCCTGAAGATTGGAAAAGGAAGAGTAAACAAAAGAAGGGGGGTGAGTGCATTATGGTTCGGAGGCAATCATAGTTAACCCTAAAATAAGAAGGTAAAAGAAATTAAAAATAAATAAGTAAATAAGGAGCACTTAGCTTTGCATTTGATCTGACATGGTTGGTAGTCGGAGGAAGCCTCGGGGTTAACCCTGAAAATGGCAAAGGCAGAAAAATAGATGGAGTGAAAGTATGCACAGTTCAAAAGAAAGGGTAAAAAGGGTAAACCCTAAAAGGAACCAAAATAGACTTTTAAAATAAATATGGTACTTAGCTTTGGGTCTTGATCGGGCGCGTAGTCGGGATGTACTTGAAGAGTAACCCTGAAAAGGCACAAAGAAATATTTTTTCAGTGTATGGCAAATTCTCGTAAACCCTGATTCGAGCGTAAATTGACTAAGTTTAATAGAGAAAATAAAATCAATTTACTTAATTATTGGTTTTCCGCCCTAACTAATTAAATCGGCAAAATTAAGGTTTCGATTAAAATAGCCTAACCCTAATATTTGTTTTTCATTAATTAACAAAGATTAAAATTATTTAAACAATTAACAATTAAAGTAATTTAACCTTTTAATCATTTAAATCAAAAATAAATATTAATAATTAAAATAAATATTTTTACTATTTTTAATGCTTTTATTAACAAAAGGAAAAATTTTAGAATAAATTTTTTATTAAAAAGAATTATATTAAAAGAATCAAAATAAAAACATATATATAAAAAGGAAAATAGTATTTAAATAAAATAGAAAATCTTAGCTTATTATCTGGTGTAGTTGGCTTTTGAGGGTGCACCATGGAGAGCCCAATCTGAACCCTTAGATCTGGAATGCTATCCATCTGTTGGTGAAGCGCTGAGGCTGTATGGTGAGGGCATACGCATGACACACACTGGATCTATATGCTATTTGCCTGAAAAATAAAAGAAGGATCCTGGGGATCGAACCGGCCCCCCAAGATTCCATAACGCGCTTCTTGCCAACCCAACCAACCATATGAATTGTCAAATAAGCGAACGAAATAAATTATATAAAAACAATACTTAAATGGAAAAAACAAGCGCGCGTTTTTGAACTGGCCAGTGGTGCGGTGACACATAATCATCTTCAACCCTCCGCCCGTCGTTTTAGATGCTATCTTCTACCTACGGACGGCCATCGTAGCTACAAGTCCTGCAACTCACAAAACTTACAATACACGATATAAATCAAAGGTGAAACCATGGATCGACTGTAATTTCTCATCTGAATTCAATGGAATCAATTTCCACGCCTAATTTTGCCTATTTAATCGAAGCCCTAAATCAAGGTTTGAAACCCTAAAAATGGAACCGTGTCAGACCTGCATCTAAACTATAATTAAACAATCCAGAAACCGCATAGACATTGAGGCGAACTCGAACATATAATTAAAACGTGCTAAGAATGTAAGAATTATGCGATTTATCTCATGCTTGAAGTGAAAAAACCGCAGTGAATTGCAACCGATTCTGAGCATCCCAGCCTCAGAAGTCGATCGAAAATTATCCAGTGATGCTTCAGGGATGAGTTTTGATCTTCTAAACGCCTTGAATCGAGCTACCAATGTCAAAACTATTTTGACTTTTTCTTGTACTTTTATGAACTCGGTTAGGGTTCCTTGTGGCAGAATCCTCTCCCCCTTTATGTCTGGATCAACTGTGTATATATAGGAGATTGTTTTTAGGTCAAGAAACTCAATCAAATCTTAATAATTTGTGTGATTGATATTGGATTGAATCTTGATATGAAACTTCCAAATTTGGCTCAAATATTGTCCTTCTCTTTCCAATCCTTCTTGCAACGAAAATTGATCAAATTATTTGGCATTTAAGTAATTTAAATTGATTAGAAAATTCTCTCTAATCAAATCTTTGATTTTTGCTTGAATTACTTGAATTATATTAATTTTAAATGAATAAAAAATTCATATAAAATCAAATAAATCTCACAAATTCTTGGCAATTGATTCTTAGGCTTTGGATAACTTGTGGGTCAAGATTGAATCAAAATAACTTGGGCCCATTTGCAAAAAAAATCCAAATTCTTTCACATTTTTCCCTCCAAAATAAACCAACTTTGACAAGGCATATCTCTCTCAATTTTTTAGATATGGAAGAGTTCTAAGACTTTTTAGAAACCTTAGAGAGTCCTCTAACCAGTGTCTTTGGTCTCATATCAAAATTATATTCCATGCTCCCTGTGTGTCCTTTTGAAAAAAGTGTCTTTTTGTTGACTTTTGAAAGGGACCTATAATGTTTTGGTCCATATCTCTCAAATGAAGCATTTTTAGACTTGGCATGTGAGAGACAAAGTTGTAGAGAATCAAATTTCCTTCAAGATGAGCTTTGGATGGAAAATTTTGGATGTTCTATGTGAAAGTTATGGCTGGTCAAAGTTCAGTTGACTTTTCTATACAAAACTCTAATTTAGAAACTTTTTTGATTTGTTGATTTTTGATCTTTCCTTGATGAACCATGATCAATTCTTGATCAAATGGTGAATGACACTTCAATGTGGGGATCTTGACAAAAAAATCAAGAGTTTTGACTTTACTTTGACCACAGTTGACTTTTAGGTTAACTTAGTCGACTATTGACTTCTTAAACAATTGAGTGACCAATCTTTTGATATGAGACTTGATATTTGTCATGGAGATGATGTGGGATATATTGAGACATATGAGATGCCTTGGAGCCATTGATTCACTGATTTCCCTTTGAATAAGTCAAACCCTAGTTTTAGAACTTTGTATAGGGGAGTATGTCTTGGAGCTTTGTGTACTGATTTGAATTTGTATAAGAGAAATTGTATGGGCAAATTTTGGGGTATGACAGCTGCCCCTGTTCAATTATCTTAAACCTGAAGATGTAGAGTGGTTTGTATGCCAGTCGATATCTGAAGGTAGAAGATGATTGAACACTAGAATACCAATAAATTTGCCCTAGCTGAAGTAGGGACTTTTGTCGGAGATGTGCTTGAAGATGCCATCCAGGTGTTTCGAGAAGATGTATGATGGAGATGGGCTTGAAGATGCCATCCAGGTGTCGAGACTGAAGTGTTTGAGAAGTAGTTGTTTGAATATTGATCGTATAGTAGATGAATTAGATTTTTGGAGAGTTGGTCGTGTCAGCACCGTTCGTAGTAACTGAATTAGACTCTGGAACATGAGCGTGTCTACACCATTCGTGATGATAGAATTTTGAAGGTCAATCGTGTCAGCACCGTTCGTAGTAAGTGAATTAGATCTTTGTGTCAGTATCGTTCGTAATAACTGAATTAGACTTAGGACATAGTTGATCGCGCCCACATCATTCGTGATGATGGAATTAGATCTCTTGTCGTGTCAGCACCGTTCGTAGTAACTGAATTAGACTTTAGAAACAGTTGATCGTGTCCACACCGTTCGTGATGATGGAATTAGATCTCTGAGAGTTGATCGTGTCAGTACCGTTCGTAATACCTGAACTATATCCTGGAAAGATGATCGTGTCTACACCATTCGTGATGATAGAATTAGATTCTTTAAAGGTCGATCGTGTCAGCACCGTTCGTAGTAACCGAATTAGATCTTGGAGAGATAATCGTGTCTACATCGTTCGTGATGATAGAATTAGATTCTCTTGTCGTGTCAGCACTGTTCGTAGTAACTGAATTAGACTTGGGAAGGTCAGTGATCGTGTCCACACCGTTCGTGATGATAGAATTAGATCTCTGAGAGTTGATCGTGTCAGTACCGTTCGTAATACCTGAATTATATCCTGGAAAGATGATCGTGTCTACACCGTTCGTGATGATAGAATTAGATTCTTTAAAGGTCGATCGTGTCAGCACCGTTCGTAGTAATCGAATTAGATCTTGGAGAGATAACCGTGTCTACATCGTTCGTGATGATAGAATTAAATTCTCTTGTCGTGTCAGCACTGTTCGTAGTAACTGAATTAGACTTGGGAAGGTCAGTGATCGTGTCCACACCTTTCGTGATGATAGAATTAGATCTCTGAGAGTTGACCGTGTCAGTACCGTTCGTAGTAACTGAATTAGATCTTTGAAAATGATCGTGTCATTACCGTTCGTGGTAAATGAATTAGATCTTGGAAAGTTGGAGGTTTCGTTCATTTGTCTGTACCTGTATCCTGCAATAGGTATAGTTAGTCTTTATGCAATGTCATGATGCATGTATTATGTAATGAGTCCCTCAAAATAAATGAGAAACTTTGTATGTTATGGATTAATTCATTATGAGGTAATGTATGCAATGTATGAATATGTTTATGACATATGCTATGTGAATATGATTTATGTTGTCTTGATTTAGAAAATAAATCTCTATGCCTTTGTGATTTTGATGTCTGATCTTGTTTTGAAGATGCTCAGCTGGGGGTTTATGATTTCTGCTTGCGGATGATCAGTAACTTGATGGACCCTGATTGGGGACAGAAGTATTAGTAACCCATGTTGGAGAAGAGCAAAGTGTTGGAGAACCAGCAGTGTTGAAGATGTAAACTTTGTTGGGGAGCCATATCTTTGTCGAGAGCGTTTGAAGATATCTTCTTAATGATTACTCTGTGGGGATATGATCTTGTGAACCCAGCTCTGTGGGGAGACATGGGTGAAAGTTGCCCCCAGTATTATAGTAACTACCATTCCTGGATTTGATTAGGACACACCACTAAGTATTGATCAAGATGTCAAACTGGACTTTCATAGATTTGCCCCTGCTAGTAGGAACTTGAAGAGATTCACCTCGCGAGGACTTTATGAAGTGTATATTGTAGGCGACATGCCCCTAGTAATCGTAAACTTAGGATGATGCCCCTGACTGTTTGGCTTTTGAGAGATTCTTGGAACCTTGACTTGATTGCCCCAGATTGATTGGGCAAAACATGCCATGCCCCTTGTATACGTAGGAGACATTGCTTCTTGGAGTAGTCTTTGCTGGTCGGGATAACTTTGAGTCATTAGTCATACCCTGTTGCAAGTTCTTTCTGATGCTAACATTTGAAATTATGTAGCAGAATATGCTTAATAGTGAATTCATGAGATGCAATGCATACGTTTGTCTTGTTTTTTGAAAGTATTTAAACAGAAGATGTAAAAAGCGTGATATTTGTAAAAACCTGATATTTGTAATAATATGATGTTTGTGAAAATGTGATATCAAACTCGGCATTTGTGGTAAACCTTAAGGAGTCAGTATACCTTTTTGGTGACAGTATGCTTTCAAACTAACCATGCTTCAATTAGGACTTTCAAGGGTTGTAACGTGGCTTGGTTCACGGTTTAAGAAACAAAGGATAATGGCTCAAAATTTATGTATACCCATCCCCTTCTTCGTGATGTTCTTCAGTCCTAAGCTCAGTTAATTCAACTTATGCATTCAGGTTCCAAGAGACTTTTGGATTTGCACCTTTGATCATGATGATGGTTCACAAGCAAAGAGAACTTTTGAGATGGCAGTCACCTCTTCCTTTTGGTAGTCACAACATTGTGTTGTTCAGGAATTCATTGACTTCTCTTTTTTCATCTTTTTGATATCCCTAACTTTTGCCTGAACTGTCTATTTTGAGGTTACAGTCAGCGGGATGCCTTGATTTTTGCCTAAGTCATCTTTTTTATTTTTGACTTAGCAGTCTTTTCTTTGTATATGTGTTTTTTTCATTTCATTTTTTTTCATTTTTGGAAGATATTGACTGCCTTGCTTAATGATTGATGAACCATCATTGGCTTTTGATTGACATCTCCAACACTTCTTTGATGTGTGCGGATGAACGCTTGTGATTGAAACCTTTGTTGAAAGGTGTACTGAATGATTCTCTTAAAATAGAATGCACAGCTAAATTAACTGAGAACTACTCTCACCCAGGTTATGATCAAGGGTTTTTTAATTAGTATAAGAAAGAAACTTCTACTTCTTAGGCTCAAAGGGGTTGACGAGGGGTTAACATCCTTATATCTCCACTGTTTAGGAATTGAAACAATGCCTGTACATCGTCAGCATAGTCCGCTCAAAAGCATACTGTATGAGGTTGCGGTATCGTTTTCGTCATCCTCCCTCAAAAGGTATACAGCTTTAGCAGGAGTTGAGTATCATAAGACATATGCAAAGTAAAGATGCAGTTTAGATGAGTGGTAGCGAAATAATTTATTCAAGACAAACATATGCAATGCACTGATGATGATTATTAAGACAGATAATGTCTATCATAAGTCGAATGTTTAAACAAACAGAACAAGGACTTGCAAACGAAAGTAGATCTAATGCTCCAAAAGTTCGTCCGTCTAGACGTCAATCAGTCTTGTCATGACTAGGCATAGGAGCGGTGATCATCACAGGAGTCTTGGGATGAGGGAATTCAATTTCTCCTGCATCGATCATGTCTTGAATCTTGTTCTTCAATGACCAGCACACCTCACGTTAGGATCATAGCTACGAGCAGAAGTGCTAGGATTCTTAGGGGGATCCTTTAAGGTGATCCACTCCGACCTCAGTAGGTGTTATAATGCTTGAGCCAGTGACATATTGATCTGGGTGAATTGACGCTTAGGTGCATCTAACTTGCGTCTTTATTGTGGAACTAGTGTAGAGATCAGAATTGTCCCCACAGATTGGTTGTGTCCATTGCGACCTTTCAGATTGTGCACAACATTGTTCGTGATGAGAGAAACGGGTCATACATTTAGACCATATGTGATAGAGGATGTCAGAGCAAATAGACCATATATATTGAGGGATATCGGAACGAGTCGTACATTTAGACCTTGTCTGTTGAAGGATGTCAGAACGAGTTATTCATTAGACCATATCTGTAGAGGAATGTCAGAACGAGTCATACATTGGACCATATCTGAGGAGAAATATCAGAAGGAGCCATACATTAGACCATATCTATTGAGGAATAGCAGAACGAGTCGTACATTAGACCATATCTGTTGAGGAATAGCAGAACGAGTCGTACATTAGACCATATCTGTTTGAGGGTGTCAGAACGAGTCATACATTGGACCATATCTGAGGAAGGATATCAAAACGAGTTATTCATTAAACCATATTTGAAGGAGAATACCAGAACGAGTCATACATTAAACCATATCTGATGAATAATGCCAGAACGAGTCATACATTAGACCATATCTGACTGAATAATGCCAGAACGAGTCATACATTAGACCATATCTGACTGAAGATACCGGAACGGGTCATACATTAGACCATATCAGATTGAGAAATACCGGAACGGGTCATACATTAGACCCTATCTGATAGAGGATGCTTGCTCGTTAGAGTCGATGAGTTATTTAACGAAGTTTTGGAATGTAAAAGGCTTGTCAGAATGAATCTCCAGCTCGATTATATCAGAGAGGAATGATTGTCGAGGCGGAACCTGAAAACAAAGTTAGAAATATGCAATGTCATGAATGCAAATGAAATGTTTTCAAGGATCTTTAAGGAATTTAGTTAGCAACATTGGAAAGTGATTTGGTCGCATATTTGTTTGAAAGACTCTGACTTTTGTCGTTGAACGTACTTCTTTGAGAATCAAGCTCACCATATCGAGTGGGTCATAGCCTCCGATTCGGGATATCTTTGAACTTGAAGGTATATGGCTAGAGGAAAATAAATACTCTTGCCCCTTGGTAGGTGTTAAGCCTTTTGAATTGGAAGGTAGGTGGCCAGAGGAAAATAAATCCTCTTGCCCCTTGATAGGAATTCAGTCTTTGATAAAGGCACCTGAAATTGTGCGTCCTAAATTCCTAAGATCCTTGAAAGGGTTAGTTAATTATGTTATGCTTATGATTTCATGATGTCATGATGTTATGCGAATGCAGTTCGTTAGACTTAATGCGAGATGGTAAGGACAAACAGGTCCTTTCAACAAAACCTGCGAGGAAATGAAGGTTAGTAGTAAACTCAAACAAGTCACACAAGTCACGCAAGTCACACAAGTCACACAAGTCACACAATTTTGGCTTAAGGCTTGCATGGAGTCTGATCAGGTGTCCTTCCCAAGGGTATTTCTATGGATAAGGAGATTTCAGTAACGGGTTCTACCGAGTTACCCAGAATTGTCAGCCCTCCTAAAGCACCCTCGAACATGATACATACATACAATGCAATGATACTTTGAGAAAGAACCTATCTGAGCTGTAGTATCGGGTAGCGACTATGCTCTCAACATACATCAAGAGTAGTCCCCCACTACGTTCCTAAAAGTCAAGATGGGTTATAGGTAACTAAAGGTCCTTAAGCTCCGACTCACCCACGGACATCCGCACGAACCTCCCTCATACAAGAGAAGCATGCAAACACCCATAGAGGCCTAACTTAAGCGTGAACTCTCATATTGACCAATCCTCCACATACATGAAGGAGGTCGCCATGACTATGCCACTTCCTATCTTAGATGTTCTTGAATCCGGGTGTAGGATTCGTTCTTCAGTTAATTCCCAAAACGCCCCTAAAAAATAAAACAAACAAAGCAAAAAATAGAAAACATTTAAAGTGTTCCTAAACTTTTAAGGTAACCCCTCTTTTATAAGAAAATTCTCCCCAGCAGAGTCGCCAGTTCTGTAATACGGTGAACTGATTTTTAAAGAAATGTCGCGGTTAAGCAAGAGTCGCCACCGACTTTTATTTTATCCAAACAAGTTAGAAAGGCTAAAAGAAACAGGAAAAAACCTTTTTGAAAGAAAACGGGTTCGGGGGGTAATTATGCAAAGGGAAGGTGTAAGGCACCCTTTGCATCCATGGTTTTCCATGGGCTCTTAATTGCTTTGCTCGTTTTTTAGAAAAGTAGAAGAAAAGAGTGGGGACTTTAGCTCGTAAATGAGCGTAGCCCTTTTGAAGAATTATGAGAAAGAATATAACAAAGGTTTAGAGCAAGGCAAAGCAATTAGGGGCAATTACCTTAAACTTAGATGATAGGTTTCTTTTAGCCTTTCAGGATGAAAGGATCTATCCTTGCCATAAGAGGGCAGGAAGCCTTTCGTTTGGAGGTTGAAGGGTCATCGCTTTATCGTTCGCCATAAGACTGACCCATGCCATAGAGAGGCAGGTAGTCTAAGGGGAAGGATCAGAATAGCCTTTTTCGTAGGCAGCCAGAGGATACCTCTGCCTTTCCGAAGGCAACTTACGAGGGTCGAGATCATGTATATCGAAGGCAGCATCATTAGGGACCATGATCTTTAATAGAGGCAACAAGGCTGAGGTATCCTCGTATTCGAGGGACTGGCTATTCTGCAAAGAAACACAAGGCAACAGGATAAAGGCAACAGGCAACAGAGAGGCTAACCCAAAAGTGTGCGTGTGTGCACCAATCACGTGATTATATTCAGTTATATTATCTTGTAAATAGGTGATTCTAATTCAATTAACAAGTTACACTCCCTAGGATTACTAACCACACTGTTTAATATAAACAGTAATAACGGGGAAGGGAAATTGTAACCAGCGGAGGAGAGGGGAATTGAAACCAGCGGGATACAATTAAAAACAATTAAAACAGAAGACATAATAGTTTAGGGTTTAGAGTTACCGACACTCGTAGCTTTGGCAATTGACAAACCCTGAAGATTGGAAAAGGAAGAGTAAACAAAAGAAGGGGGGTGAGTGCATTATGGTTCGGAGGCAATCATAGTTAACCCTAAAATAAGAAGGTAAAAGAAATTAAAAATAAATAAGTAAATAAGGAGCACTTAGCTTTGCATTTGATCTGACATGGTTGGCAGTCGGAGGAAGCCTCGGGGTTAACCCTGAAAATGGCAAAGGCAGAAAAATAGATGGAGTGAAAGTATGCACAGTTCAAAAGAAAGGGTAAAAAGGGTAAACCCTAAAAGGAAACAAAATAGACTTTTAAAATAAATATGGTACTTAGCTTTGGGTCTTGATCGGGCGCGTCGTCGGGATGTACTTGAAGAGTAACCCTGAAAAGGCACAAAGAAATATTTTTTCAGTGTATGGCAAATTCTCGTAAACCCTGATTCGAGCGTAAATTGACTAAGTTTAATAGAGAAAATAAAATCAATTTACTTAATTATTGGTTTTCCGCCCTAACTAATTAAATCGGCAAAATTAAGGTTTCGATTAAAATAGCCTAACCCTAATATTTGTTTTTCATTAATTAACAAAGATTAAAATTATTTAAACAATTAACAATTAAAGTAATTTAACCTTTTAATCATTTAAATCAAAAATAAATATTAATAATTAAAATAAATATTTTTACTATTTTTAATGCTTTTATTAACAAAAGGAAAAATTTTAAAATAAATTTTTTATTAAAAAGAATTATATTAAAAGAATCAAAATAAAAACATATATATAAAAAGGAAAAAGGTATTTAAATAAAATAGAAAATCTTAGCTTATTATCTGGTGTAGTTGGCTTTTGAGGGTGCACCATGGAGAGTCCAATCTGAACCCTTAGATCTGGAATGCTATCCATCTGTTGGTGAAGCGCTGAGGCTGTATGGCGAGGGCATACGCATGACACACACTGGATCTATATGCTATTTGCCTGAAAAATAAAAGAAGGATCCTGGGGATCGAACCGGCCCCCCAAGATTCCATAACGCGCTTCTTGCCAACCCAACAACCCATATGAATTGTCAAATAAGCGAACGAAATAAATTATATAAAAACAATACTTAAATGGAAAAAACAAGCGTGCGTTTTTGAACTGGCCAGTGGTGCGGTGACACATAATCATCTTCAACCCTCCGCCCGTCGTTTTAGATGCAATCTTCTACCTACGGACGGCCATCGTAGCTACAAGTCCTGCAACTCACAAAACTTACAATACACGATATAAATCAAAGGTGAAACCATGGATCGACTGTAAATTCTCATCTGAATTCAATGGAATCAATTTCCACGCCTAATTTTGCCTATTTAATCGAAGCCCTAAATCAAGGTTTGAAACCCTAACAATGGAACCGTGTCAGACCTGCATCCAAACTATAATTAAAAAATCTAGAAACCGCATAGACATTGAGGCGAACTCGAACATATAATTAAAACGTGCTAAGAATGTAAGAATTATGCGATTTATCTCATGCTTGAAGTGAAAAAACCGTAGTGAATTGCAACCGATTCTGAGCGTCCCAGCCTCAGAAGCCGGTCGAAAATTATCCTGTGATGCTTCAGGGATGAGTTTTGATCTTCTAAACGCCTTGAATCGAGCTACCAATGTCAAAACGATTTTGACTTTTTCTTGTACTTTTATGAACTCGGTTAGGGTTCCTTGTGGCAGAATCCTCTCCCCCTTTATGTCTGGATCAACTGTGTATATATAGGAGATTGTTTTTAGGTCAAGAAACTCAATCAAATCTTAATAATTTGTGTGATTGATATTGGATTGAATCTTGATATGAAACTTCCAAATTTGGCTCAAATATTGTCCTTCTCTTTCCAATCCTTCTTGCAACGAAAATTGATCAAATTATTTGGCATTTAAGTAATTTAAATTGATTAGAAAATTCTCTCTAATCAAATCTTTGATTTTTGCTTGAATTACTTGAATTATATTAATTTTAAATGAATAAAAAATTCATATAAAATCAACTAAATCTCACAAATTCGTGGCAATATATTCTTAGGCTTTGGATAACTTGTGGGTCAAGATTGAATCAAAATAACTTGGGCCCATTTGCAAAAAAAATCCAAATTCTTTCACATTTTTCCCTCCAAAATAAACCAACTTTGACAAGGCCTATCTCTCTCAATTTTTTAGATATGGAAGAGTTCTAAGACTTTTTAGAAACCTTAGAGAGTCCTCTAACCAGTGTCTTTGGTCTCATATCAAAATTATTTTCCATGCTCCCTGTGTGTCCTTTTGAAAAAAGTGTCCTTTTGTTGACTTTTGAAAAGGACCTATAATGTTTTGGTACATATCTCTCAAATGAAGCATTTTTAGAATTGACATGTGAGAGACAAAGTTGTAGAGAATCAAATTTCCTTCAAGATGAGCTTTGGATGGAAAATTTTGGATGTTCTATGTGAAAGTTATGGCTGGTCAAAGTTTAGTTGACTTTTCTATACAAAACCCTAATTTAGAAACTTTTTTGATTTGTTGATTTTTGATCTTTCCTTGATGAACCATGATCAATTATTGATCAAATGGTGAATGACACTTCAATATGAGGATCTTGACAAAAAATCAGGAGTTTTGACTTTACTTTGACCACAGTTGACTTTTAGGTTAACTTAGTCGACTGTTGACTTCTTGAACAATTGAGTGACCAATCTTTTGAGATGAGACTTGATATTTGTCATGGAGATGATGTGGGATATATTGAGCCATATGAGATGCCTTGGAGCCATTGATTCACTGATTTCCCTTTGAATAAGTCAAACCCTAGTTTTAGAACTTTTTATAGGGGAGTATGTCTTGGAGCTTTGTGTATTGATTTGAATTTGTATAAGAGAAATTGTATGGAAAAATTTTGGGGTATTACACGAAGTTTATCATAATTCATGGTATAAGTAATATCATTCGAGTCAACATCCTTCATTTCCAAAAATTTCCCATCATTGCTCATTTAAAGTTATAAAGAGTTAAGACAATTTCAAATGTTCATCAACACCAAAGATCAAGTGCCCATTCTCAAAGGTCTAATTATAAACTTATTTGAAGTTCCATCAAAATACAATTGAAAACTCGTCAAAGTCATTTCGAGAAAGGCAAATTATATCCAAGCTCCATTCACTATTACATGGTCAAGAATCCAAGTTCGTTACAAATATCATTATCAAGACTTAAACAAATTTCCTAAGTCTATTTCTAGAAATATTCTGTGAGTGTAAATGTTCAGCTCCATTCATGCTGCAGCTACCATGTCAGATCAGTATCATCCTCATCATTTCTTTTAGTTACAAAGTCATCTTGGCGTTTTGACATAAGCATACAAGCCTACAATCAAATAACTATGGCAGTTCAATGCACATCCACATAAATCAATAATTGGCAGTATTCTACCTCACTGAAGCCAAGCCAAAACCTGCAACGTTAATCAGCATCATCACTATGCAAGTTCAGTTTAAGTCACATTCATAAATATATTCAATCCAGTCCTATTAATTAACAATACTTACAGCAACCCTGTCAAAAAAAATCATAACCGTACTATGTCTAATAACCAACAGTTCACATTCAAAAACCGGTTTCTAACAGAAAAAGATGAATCAACAAAGGACAGTTATCAGAAAAAAAAAGGTTCTGCAAAGCCATTTTCAAAGCAAAGAGGCATCAGTCAAATTCAATTTTTTGTATGCTCAAACCTGGCTATCAACATCAGGACATGTCAAGTTATGCAATGCTTACTATCCTACATTCAAGTTCAGCTCAAGCCTCATTCTAAAATGTTAGCAACCAGCATACAGCCCTACAAAAGTAACATAAAATCCATTCAGTAACAGAATCCATTCAATGTTAGAAGTCCCCTATTAAGTCAAACCACAACCAAACAGCAGCCTGCCATCATATCACATAACCATCATAACCTTTAAAATTTTGTAACTAATTCAGTTTAACCATCCACCAATTCAGTTCAAGATGTATTAACATTTCTAACAGTATTTCTTGACCTATCCCTAACATTCTCTTCATCAATAACCTTATTAACTACCTATAACAGTTTGTAACCTATTTCAATTCTAACCTAACTAACCAACTAACAGTTTCTAACAAACTTCAAACCACCAATAACAAAAACCTAACTAACTTTCAAAAACACACATAACTGAATCCCCAACTAATTCATAACTGTCAAACAGAAAGCCCATAACAAATCCACCAACCAATTTTAACTACCTAACAGGTTCTAACTAAATTTCAGTTATAACAGAAAAACCAACCTCCTCTAACAGTATAACAACCTAGTACTAGTTTATAACCAATTCCTAACTAATTCTCAACCACCTAACAGTCCCTAACAGAATTAAACTACCAAGCCTAATTGATTGTAACAGAAGATAACAGAAAAATTCAAAGGAGCTAACCTTTCAACCTCTATATAATCTTCAGCCACCACTCTGTTCAAGGGTCTCCACCATTTTTGCTCTTCATTCTCTCTGCAACTTTCTCCCTTCACCTCGATTCACTCTCCATCTTCTGAACCATTCCCCTTGAATCCTTCATCTCCAATCCCCTTCATTCACCATAACCTCTCTCACAGAACCATTTTCATACCCAGCCTCATCCATCTTCATAATCTGCACCTCACTCTCCCATCTCAGAAGTTCTTCACCACCCCTGGAATCTCACAAATTCATCATCTTCACTTCTTCATCTCTCGGATTTCTCCATCATCTTTCTTCTCTAGATTCTTCATCATCCTCAAGCAGAGCCACTCATCTTCATTCACAATCTGCAACAAGAACAACAATGATTCGGCTATCACAATATCATCATCACCGATAACAGAAACGCAAGCGAATGCAAAGAGAAGAAGAAGAGGAATAAGGATTCGCGAAAGAAAGAAATTGAAGATTCAAGAACTTACTCGGAAAATCCCTCTGATTATATGCGTTTATTTCGCACAATGGCAAGCTCGAAACCTCTGGCCTTCTATTTTCTTCATTATCGGGCTTCGACCAGATTCTTGCGTAGATATATGGTTAACAAAGCGAAATCAGTTGAGATTGAGTTGAATTCGGAGGTGAGAGGTGCGAGGGGGAGCATTTGCTCCGTCTGATTTGCCTAGCGGCGGCGAGAATCGATCGGAAGGAGGTTTATGGAGGACATCGTTGCCGCTTCGTTCACGAAGGAAGAAAAGAGAAGCTGATTTTCACATTAGGAGCTCAAGCATCACAAGTAATCAAGCCCTAATTTCCCCTTTCTCTTATTTTATTTTACTTTTAATAAATTCGTTTTTATTTGATAAATAATTGAAAATAATAAAAAAAATCATGATGAATAAAAATCTATATAAGAAAATCCATTGGGCCGAATTGCCATGCTCTCATACCCCCTTGTGGCCCATTGTACTATTTTTGGTCATAGGGAAATCTAGGTGAATAGCACAACAAAAACCTCCTGGGCCTCAACGTTCTGGGCCTGTGCCCTTTACTTCTATTCACACCCTAATTTCAATTTGACACTCCCCTGTTTCCTTTTTGTTTGATTAACAATTTAGATTTTACTTAGTTTTACTAACTTTTTTTAGGCAATAAATACTAATTTTCTACCATCATTTTAGACCTTTAATACATGATTTTTGACATAAAAATAGTCATAAAATATATTAGTTTAGGCTATCCCTTTTAATTCTTTTTTGGTTAATTAGAATTCAATTTCCTTCATAAAAATTAATATAAAAAATAATAGTATTTTTAATTCATTTTTTGTACTATATTTTGACTTGTTACTTCATGCTTGTGTGTAATTTTGTACCATTGTATCATTCTTCATTTTTGTTTCTAATTGTGACTTTAATTTTCATGTTAATCCTAACACTTTAGGTAGAAACCATGATAACATTAGGATATAGAAGTTCCCATTTTAACATTAGGCTAGTTTCCCATTTCTTTTCCTTTTCAACTTTAAAACACTTAACAAATACTTGACTTAATTTCCCTTAAAAGATACCAAGAAAATACCTAAAAAATGCTTAATAAAGGTCAGACTAATAAAAAGAGAATGGAAACTCTCGTTCCTCTTGTTTAAGGGGATCACTTGAGTGGAAGTTCCCAATCTTAAAAAACACCAACAAGAGTAATTTGAGTCTCCCTTGTTTAAGGGGTACACCCGAAACGCTCGACTAATCTCTCCCTTCTCTATCTCGCCTCCGAGGCATTCTTTCCCTTAATCGGATACGTTATTTTCGCTCCATTCCCAGCTTAAGACTCCAGAGGTCGAGCAGCGGAGTGCGAATGTAACTGTCCACTAAAAAACACAAAAACAAACAAAAACTTGTGAGCCGAACTACGGCGCTCTGATTCCTGAAAAGGATACGTAGGCATTAGGTCGCGGGGCCTAAGCGAGCACAACTATTTATAATCCTTATTTTCCCCGTGTTTCTTCTTTTTTCCTTTGCATGCATTCCCTTAGCATTAAGCTTTAGATTTATATAGCACACACCCTTTAGATAGCAACAAACATAGGTGGATACCATCGAGTACGATGGGCGTGAGGGGTGCTAGTACCTTCCCCTCGCGTAACCGACTCCCGTACCCTATCTCGAAAGATCTCGTTCTTATTCATTCCAGGTTTTCTGATATTCCTTTCCCTCGATGGGATAAATATATTAGTGACGACTCTGTTCATTTCGCGAGCGTGCGACAGCTGACGACTCTGCCGGGGACTAGATAGCAACTCGATCCTAGCCTATGTTTGTTGTTTGTTTATTGGGTGTGCTTATATATTGTTTATGTTTTGCATTGTTTACTTTATGCTTGCATATCATGTTTATTTTCTCGCATTCTGGACTATATTATGGGCCCCCGTGGGGGCCACATATTTTTCTGTTTGTCTTTGCAGGTGGGGGGTTTTTGTGAGGGTAAAAGGCCCACTACCCAGGTCAGTGACACATAGGATTAGTGTGGATGCCCATGTCAACTCCCGTAGCGTTTGATACGATCGAGCTTGACATGGGGTACCACAACCAGGCGAGGTTCTTTCATGGAACATTGTGTCTAGCACGTTTGTTGCCTCAAACACATTGTACCCCATGGAAATCGTTAACCCTGGTGACCATTAGGAACCACTTGTCTGTGTCTAGACTACATACCTGTGAGATTGGGATAGGACAGGAAACCTGACCTTCATCATACCCGGAATTCTACTATTCAATAAAAAGGGCGTCGAACCTTTGATCCTGGGACATTTGACTTATACAGAAGTTCTACATTAGTTATCTATCAGAATCAACGTCGAACCTCTGAATATGGAGTACTCGACCTTATTTGACTTAAGCAAAGGTTATCTATCAGAATCAACGTCGAACCTCTGAATCTGGAGGGTTCGACCATCTTTGACTTATGCACAAGATATTCATCCAGAAAGCAACGTCGAACCTCTGAATCTGGAGGATTCGACCATATCTTTTGCCATGAGAAGCTGTTATCCAAGAGGCCTTGATCCTTGATCCTGATTTATGATACATTTGCATCTTCATTTTTGCATTCATGCATGTGCATCCATGGTTACCAAGACTCTTACCACTCTTCCTCTCCATCAGATCAGTCAAGACGATTCCTCCACACTGATATCTGACAAGAGCTCATAGAAGAAGAATCATGGGGAATTACGAACAAGATCAATCTACTATCTAAGAACCTCATGCCTCCTCATGAGGGTATTTTCCACAAGTGGAGCCTAAAGACTTTATGTTTGTCAGAGAACATTTCATTTGCATCAAAAAAAGGCCAAGCTTGCCATTGTATAGATTTCTCTAGTATTTTAAATTGTACTATTTTCGTTGTTATCAAGTACTTCTCATTGTAAGAAACTCATTCTGTTTGAATAAATAAAAATAATGTAATATACATGTTTTTCTCAAATCATTTCATCTTTGTCATTGTGTTCATTGATATTCAACTCATTTGTCTTAAGCAACTAAAAGGGAGAATGATGAAAATCAAAAACACATGAACTACCAATTGTATGCTTTTGGAACAAAGATCCTACTGACGATGTACAGGCATTGTTTCAATTCCTAAACACTGGAGTTATAAGGGAGTGAAACCATGGTTGTCAAACTCGCGAGTAGACCCGTAAACTCGTACGAGTTTACGAGTCTAGGAAGCATAAACGAGTAGACTCGTACATAGAATCATTTTTTGATAGACTCGAGTAGTCTTGGGTAGACTCGCACAAATTCGTATAGACTCGCGAGTGTATCATGAGTTTACGAGTCTATAATTTTTCTTATTTTGTTTTTTAAACCAATAAAGGTCCAAATTCCCCAAAAGATTTTGTTGTTATTTTTCTAAAAAAAACCTTATTTTGTTTTGGTTGTCCAAAGATTAACTTGTAGCTCCTCTTGTTTTGAATGGAATTGGAGTAATTTTTATTTGTTTGTTTATAGACTTTATTTTTTATTTTTGTAGAAACATTGAGTTGAATTAATATTTACTTTGCAATTTCATTCAAAGATAAGAAATATGTTTCATAAAAAGATAAATAATTTGGTTTATGCGATATGCAGTTTGAAGTTGAAAAGTAGAAAAAGAAAAGTAAAGAGTGTTGTTATTTCATTTTAATATATTCATTCAGATGATGAGTGGATAACTGATGATCCTGATGAAGAAAATGTGCAAACGGCAGATATTGCTGAGCAAGATGATGTTATTGTTAACAATGTTGTGTATGCTGATGTTGTTGTTATTAATGTTATGCAGTGATGGGGTGACAATGTTGATTTAGGTAAAAGTGAAACTTGAAGCAATCCAACAATGGTTAATGATGAAGTTGATTCATCTGGGGTAGAGTTTGATAATGATACTCAAGATACCGATGAAGAAGATGGTGATAATATTGGTGATGATGATTTCACTGGAACTTTCGATGATTGAAATTATTAGCATATCTGGTTTATGATTTTTTTGCTTTATGTAGTAGCCAATTAAAAAGATATTAGTACTTTAAGTCTTTAACTACATACTCTACTGTTTTATTTGTTTTATTTTAGAGTTTTTTGCTAAGAAATTTGTTATAGAGTATGAAATTTAAATTTTTATGTTAATTGGTGTTCTATTATATATATATATATATATATATATATATATATATATATATATATATATATATATATATATATATATATATATATATATATATATATATATATATATATATATATATATATATATATATATATATATATATATATATATATATATATATATATATATATATATATATATATATATATATATATATATATATATATATATATATATATATATATATATATATATATATATATATATATATATATATATATATATATATATTTGTGCTATATATGAGATATTTACAAGTGTACAAATTTAGGAGTGTGTCATATATGTGTCATTTATAGGTTTTTAAAAGTCATTTTTTATTTTTCATAGACTCGTACGAGTTTGCGAGTTGAGTTTACGAGTCGAGTCTATGGACCCTTTACGAGTTTGAGTAGACTCGCGAGTTTGGAAACCTTGAGTGAAACCCTCGTCAACCCTTTGAGCCTAAGGAGTAGTAGTTTCTTTTCAAAAATACAAAACCCTCAATCTTAACCAGGGGCAGGGTAGTCTTCTGTTAGTGCGACCGAGCGCTCAACTTTCAGGTATTCCATCAGAGGATCAATCATATTTCATCCCTCACAACGAAAGAAGAAGAGCATTATCCACAATGGATATATCTCATTTACTGAGAATAAGGCAGTCACAACCTTTTCATCAAGTCAATCACCAAAGTCATACAACTTGTTCCCGAATGAGACAAAAAAAGAATGAAAAGAAAGTTATGAATCATGATAAAAAAAAGAAGAAAGAAAATAGCCCGCTAAGTCAAAAAGAAAAGCTTTGAAGCAAAGGACTTAGGCAAAAATTAGGGCATATCCCGCTGGACAATGAAAACCAAAATCAAAAGAAACTTTTTGTCCAGACAAAAATTAGGGAAAGCAAAAGGCAAAATCGAAAGAAAAATCCTCCGAGGGACAAGTTGTTATGACCATCAACAAAAAGCACCAAAGGGTGGCTGCCACCTCCATCAAAGCTATAAAGGATCCTCATCCATCGTGATCCTTCCTGAAAGGTGAATACTCGTGTCAAACTAGTTGAACGTAGGACTGGAGAACATCACGAAGAAGGGGTGGGTTAAGTAGAACTTGAGCCTTTATCCTTTGTTTCTTAAACCGTGAACCCAACCACGTTACAACCCTCAAAAGTCCTAATTGAAGCAGGGTTCGTTCCGAAAGCATACAAATTGTAAAAGCATGTCAAAACTGACTCCTAATGTTGTTGTGTCATTTGTGTTAGTATCAGTACAACATTTCGATAAATAAAAACTTTTCTCTTGAGATTAACATGTGCATTGCATTCTCATTATCTTTTTCAAAACAGAATTGTCTCTAATCAGAAAGTAAGTACTTGATACCAAGGAAAGTTCAACATTGAAATTCCATAGAGTAGTCTTACAAAGGCAATGGTTGGTCATCCACAAAGCAAATACCTGAAGCATCCATCTGGTGGAATAGTTCATTTCAATCTGGGGCATACATCCCTTAATCAACACTGGGGCAGACCATTTCAAATCTCCATGATTCAAGCATATCAAAGTTCTTTCTCAAAAGATCATACAAGCTGGGGCAAGCTAGTTACAATTCTTGTCTTCATCTTCAAGCAAGTGTCAGATATCGAGACAGGTGTCAAGCCAAACACCTCACCTTCACAAATTATATCCTTCAAGCAACAACCTTCCTGCAAGAAACCCACCATTCACTCCTAGTATCATGGAAACAATCATTCCATTCATAGTCATACATACATCATGCAAATCATTGCATATTCATTATCACTTCTCCCGCATGATCCAATCATCAACAAATCAGGGGCATCCACCCCACCTTGATTCTCAAACAGAGTTTCAGAACTCCACCTAATCTATTCCACATCAAAGCAGAAACCCTAATCAATCAGTACACTGCATATAGAATCCATAGACTTGCATCTCCAGAAGTGCACAAATAAATCAAACATTGCATATGAAGCATAAGCCAAGTTACTCATCAAATGAGGTCCCAACAAATCATTCAATTGATATTCCACTGGATCACTCAGAGTTACCATTGTGGTGTCATCTTCCAATGTCAATCATGTACATCTTCCTCCGAACCGATGTCAAACTGGTATCCCATGTTTTCCTACCTGGCTCATACTAGTATCTCCCTTTCAACCCAGAGTTGAAGTTTTTGCGTTCAACCCAGAGTTGACTTTCCTTTCATCTTTTAACCCCGAGTTAATTATCTCTTCCCACTCAACCCAGAGTTGACGGTTATCTTTTCCCTTTTCCCACTCAACCTAGAGTTGACGGTTATCTCTTGTCTTTTCCCACTCAACCCAGAGTTGACGGTTATCTTTTGTCTTTTCCCACTCAACCCAGAGTTGAAGGTTGTCTTTTGTCCTTTCCCACTCAACCCAATGTTGACTGTTATCTTTTCTCCTTTCCCACTCAACCTAGAGTTGACGGTTATCTTTTGTCCTTTCCCACTCAACCCAGAGTTGACGGTCATCATTTGTCTTTTTCCACTCAACCCAGAGTTGACGGTTATCTTTTGTCTCTTCCCACTCAACCCAGAGTTGACGGTTATTTCTAATTGTTCATCTTTCCTTCTCAACCCAGAGTTGATGCCTATATCTTGTCCCACTAATACTGATTTCCCTTTCCGCTCTCAACCCAGAGTTGATATTTACCTCTTATCCAACCCAGAGTTGACTTCCCTTTATTCTTCGACCCAGAGTTGACCTACTTTTCTTTTTCAACCCATAGTTGATGTCTATCTATTATCTCTTTCAACCCAGAGTTGGTGTTCATTTCTTGTTCAACCCCGAGTTGATCTTTTCTTTTAACCCAGAGTTGTTATCTAGTTTCTTTTCAACCCAGAGTTGACTTTCCATTTCTCAACCCATAATTGACATCCTTTATCCCTAGGGGATCCCATCTTTCTTCAGGAAAATTTTCAGGTTCTTTTGGTATTTAATCCTCTTCTACCTTGAATGCTCGAAGGGCTAACGCTAATCTCGCTTTCAGGTTTAAGATGATTAAATAGGGGCAGCTGTTGCACCCTAAAATTTGCCCACCTAATTTTATTTCTAACTGTCTTATGTTTCTCATCTCATCTGCATTCTATTAGGTCATCAACGCATCATACATGCATTAAACCATCTTGGATTCAGAGGATCAGTGTATGAAATATTAATTAAGGATTCATCATGATCAAAAAAGGCATTTGCTTGTCATTTTTATACAAGTGAATTTGGAAATTTTAATTAAGATTTGACTCTTTATGGTGAATTATTCATGTCAAGTTACTACTTATAACCATGAGTTCTCAATGTGCAAGTTTTGTTGGCTTAAGGTATTGAATTGCTCAAGATTTCCGGATACGAAAGCGAAGTGTAATACGGTGAACTGACTTTTAAAGAAATGTCGCGGTTAAGCAAGATTCGCCACCGACTTTTATTTTATCCAAACAAGTTAGAAAGGCTAAAAGAAACAGGAAAAAAACCTTTTTGAAAGAAAACGGGTTCGGGGGGTAATTATGCAAAGGGAAGGTGTAAGGCACCCTTTGCATCCATGGTTTTCCATGGGCTCTTAATTGCTTTGCTCGTTTTTTAGAAAAGTAGAAGAAAACAGTAGGGACTTTAGCTCGTAAATGAGCGTAGCCCTTTTGAAGAATTATGAGAAAGAATATAACAAAGGTTTAGAGCAAGGCAAAGCAATTAGGGGCAATTACCTTAAACTTAGATGATAGGTTTCTTTTAGCCTTTCAGGATGAAAGGATCTATCCTTGCCATAAGAGGGTAGGAAGCCTTTCGTTTGGAGGTTGAAGGGTCGTCGCTTTATCGTTCGCCATAAGACTGACCCATGCCATAGAGAGGCAGGTAGTCTAAGGGGAAGGATCAGAATAGCCTTTTTCGTAGGCAGCCAGAGGATACCTCAGCCTTTCCGAAGGCAACTTACGAGGTGAAGGATAGAAAAACACTTTGAAAGGGGGGGGGGGTTTGAATAAGTGTAGCTTTAAAAAATTGACAGATAAAAATAAATTGCACAGTTATTTTTATCCTGGTTCGTTGTTAACTAAACTACTCCAGTCCACCCCCGCAGAGATGATTTACCTCAACTGAGGATTTAATCCACTAATCGCACGGATTACAATGGTTCTCCACTTAGTCAGCAACTAAGTCTTCCAGAGTCTTCTGATCACACACTGATCACTCCAGGAACAACTGCTTAGATACCCTCTAAGACTTTTCTAGAGTATACTGATCCACACGATCACTCTAGTTACAACCTGCTTAGATAACCTCTAAGACTTCCTAGAGTATTCTGATCCACACGATCACTCTAGTTCCTTACAACTTAATGTAATCAATTCTAAGAGTATTACAATTGCTTCTTAAAAGCTATAATCACAAACTGTGATATTTCTCTTAACGTTTAAGCTTAATCTCACTAATATATTACAACAGCAATGTAGTGAGCTTTGATGAAGATGAAGATTCTGAGCTTTGAATTTGAACAGCGTTTCAGCAAGTTAATATTCACAGAAATTGTGTAAGTTCGTTAACCTTGCTTCTCATCAGAACTTCATATTTATAGGCGTTGGAGAAGATGACCGTTGAGTGCATTTAATGCTTTGCGTGTTCCGTACAGCATCGCATTTAATGTTATACGCTTTTGTCAACTACCTCGAGCCTTGTTCACGCTGTGTCTACTGACGTAGCCTTTAGTAGCTTTTAACGTTCCTTTTGTCAGTCAGCGTAGCCTGCCACTTGTACTTCCTTCTGATCTGATGTTTGTGAATACAACGTTTGAATATCATCAGAGTCAAACAGCTTGGTGCAAAGCATCTTCTGATCTTCTGACCTTGAAGTGCTTCTGAGCGTGATACCATCAGAACTTCAGTGCTTCTGTTCTCTTGTTCTTCTGATGCTTCCATAGACCCATGTTCTGATTCTGCTTCGACCATCTTCTGATGTCTTGCCAGACCATGTTCTGATGTTGCATGCTGAACCCTTTGAGACAAAGCTTCTGAGCGCTGAATTATGCATACTCTTTATATATTTCCTGAAAAGGAAATTGCATTGGATTAGAGTACCATATTATCTTAAGCAAAATTCATATTATTGTTATCATCAAAACTAAGATAATTGATCAGAACAAATCTTGTTCTAACAATCTCCCCCTTTTTGATGATGACAAAAACATATATAAATGATATGAATTTGCGATCAGAAAGAGCAGACGGCAAAAGACAAATTACACAGCTATAGCATAAGCATATGAATATGTCTCCCCCTGAGATTAACAATCTCCCCCTGAGATAAATAATCTCCCCCTGAAATAAATACTCGAAGAACTTTAATAAAAAGACTTCCCTGATTATTTCGGTAGAGACGATCATATAAGCTTCTGTCTTTAGAGAATTCATAGCTTCTGACTTCTGCTTCCATTGGACAGCTTCAGAACTAGAATTTCTTTAGATCCCTAGAACACTCACAGCTTCTGATTCCTGCTTCTATCTAGGACAGCTTCAGAACTTGAATTTCTTTGATCTTCTGAACATTCACAGCTTCTGACTTCTGCTTCCATCTAGGACAGCTTCAGAACTTGAATTTCTTTGATCTTCTGAACATTCACAGCTTCTGATTTCTGCTTCCATTTAGGACAGCTTCAGAACTTGAGTTTTCTGGATCTTTAGAACATTCACAGCTTCTGATTTCTGCTTCCCTCGGATAGCTTCAGAGCTTTGAATTTCTACCAACATCACTTCATGCTAGATTTGTATCAGAACATTGTTGAATGTACCAGAGCATCATCTGAGCATCTTTACATCCTGAAATGTTACAGAACAAAAACTAAACGACAAAAGTCAGCATGAACGAGTCAGAACATAAAATGTATATTTGAACACATGATATGTTTCAGAGCCATATAGGCTAAAATAATGTATCAGAGCAAATAGAATTTTGTCAAAGCAAATAGACAAATATGGATCAAATTCTATTATCAGTGCTTCTGATTTCTGAAGCTTGACAGCACTCAGCTTGCTTCAGTTTCCATGAGCTTATTCTTTTTACAGAATAACACTTCTTATGGTTTTGCTTCTTGTGTTTGCTTTGAAGATTCTCTTCACTTCTTTATACCTGCAAAACACTTAAGCCATATAGAACTTGCAGTTCTTGTTAGTAAATGTGTGGGAGCTCTACCCAGCAACTGATAGATTAATCAAATCATTTATCATTTATCTTCTCCCCCTTTTTGTCATAACATCAAAAAGAGTATTTCAAAAGATTCAGATGAATAAAACGACAAATAAAATCACTGGAATGCAAAAACAAAGAAACTTTTCATTGATAATCAAAAGATATTACAAGAGAAGATGTTTAACAAGCAGATGTAACAAGGAAAGAAAACTACTAAGACCAAAGCCTAAGACCCTAGCTAAGACAGAATCTGTGCCAGCATGCCATGAAGGAGTGAAACGCATCATTGACTGCTTCTTGGGCTTCCAGGCGAGGGGTCAGGGAGACTTGGTTCTGATGCAGATCTTCCACAATCTTTATCAGAGACAACATTCTCAGCAGGTGAAGATGAGGAGATTTCTTTGGAATGGGTTGAGGGAGAGGAAAGGTTAGATGAGGAGGAAGTTGAGTCTTGAAGGTAAAAAGATGAGGAAGAAGATGGAGATGATGGAGGGCTTTCACCAGGGGGTTGAAACACACGTCTAGAATAGTTTCCAGATAACATTGCTTCGAATGGATTCACCTTGAGAGGGTCATAGGTGATCTTTATCTTTTTGGGTTTGGAAGGAGATGTTTCAACAGCTTTTCTCTTTTTGTTTTGATCATTTTCATGGTTTCCTGGGCTTGATGAAGAGTTCATGATGGATTTTCAGATAATGAACAGCTAGGGTTTGATATGAATGCAAAAGGATAGAGAAGGAAAACAAAGACAGAGGAGAGATAGCAAAAAATATAAGAGGGAAGGAGAAGCGTTTGAAGAGTATTTAAAAAAAATAAAACGAAACAAATGATGGATAGCATTTAATGTTACGTGACATGAGGAGAGATAATAAAGACAAATGAGGTGACTAGCACAGTTACCTATGGTCGGCGTCCCTTCAACTGCACGCGCGCTTATCCATGAACAGTAACGACAGGTTTACCATCCCGAGATAAAACGTTACAGCTGTTTTGCTTTAAAAGAGGTTCTGAATCAACTTAGACAATGAAACGTTAGTAATAACCGAATCATAATTTCTAAAAGATTTCAATCAGAACTTCTGATATAAAAAGAAATCCACATTCATTTCAGAAGATACTCATACGTAAGAACTTCTCATCTTCTCATTCTGGGCATAAATCCATACTGATGTTCTTCAGAATGAACTTAAACCTATCTTCAGCCAGGGGTTTTGTAAAGATATCAGCCCATTGATGGTCTGTATCCACAAAGTTTAAAGATATAACACCCTTCTGAACATAGTCCCTTATGAAATGATGTTTAATCTCAATATGTTTAGCTTTTGAATGAAGAATAGGATTCTTAGATAAACATATAGCAGAAGTATTATCACAGAATATAGGAATGTTACTCTCATATATCTGATAATCTTCTAACTGACTCTTCATCCAGAGCATCTGTGTACTGCAACCAGCAGCAGCGACATATTCTGCTTCTGTTGTTGATAGAGCAATAGTTGCTTGCTTCTTGCTATACCAGGAGATCAAATGACTTCCAAGAAATTGGCAACTTCCTGAAGTACTCTTTCTTTCAATTCTGTCTCCAGCATAGTCAGCATCGCAGAATCCTACTAAGTTGTATTCTTTAGATTTTCTGTAAACTAAGCCAACATTAGTAGTACCTTTCAGATACCTTAGAATTCTCTTAACAGCAGTTAAATGAGATTCTCTAGGATCTGATTGGAATCTAGCACACAAACAAACACTGAACAGAATGTCAGGTCTAGAAGCAGTCAAATATAGAAGAGATCCAATCATACCTCTGTATAACTTCTGATCTACCTTCTTACTTACCTCATCCTTACCTAGGATGCATGTTGGATGCATAGGAGTTTTGGCTTCTTTGCAGTCTAGAAGATTAAACTTCTTCAGAAGTTCCTTCACATACTTGGTTTGGTGAACATACGTTCCTTCTGATGTTTGATTTATTTGTATTCCAAGGAAATACTTGAGTTCTCCCATCATGCTCATTTCAAACTCAGCCTGCATAGACTCAGCAAACTCCTTTCCAAGTGTAGCATTAGATGTTCCAAAAATAATATCATCTACATATATTTGACAAATTAAAATATCCCTTTTAAAGGTTTTACAAAAGAGAGTAGTGTCCACTTTTCCTCTAGTGAAACCATTATCCAGAAGGAAAAAACTTAAGCGTTCATACCAAGCTCTGGGAGCTTGTTTCAATCCATATAACGATTTCTTTAATTTAAAAACATGATTAGGAGACATAGAGTCTTCAAAACCAGGAGGTTGATGGACATAAACTTCTTCATCTATATAACCATTTAAGAAGGCACTCTTAACATCCATATGATAAAGAGTGATGTTATGTTGAGTGGCAAATGAAATTAATAGACGAATAGATTCTAACCTGGCCACTGGTGCAAAGGTTTCTGTATAGTCAATCCCTTCTTGCTGACTATAACCCTGAGCCACCAGTCTGGCTTTGTTCCTTACCACTTCACCTTTCTCACTGAGCTTGTTTCTGAAGACCCATTTTGTACCGATTATATTGAATCCATCTGGTCTAGGAACAAGATCCCAAACATCATTCCTTGTAAACTGATTCAGTTCTTCTTGCATAGCAATTATCCAGTCTGGATCTTCTAGAGCATGATCAACAGAAGTTGGCTCGATCAAAGACACAAGACCTAATTGACAGTCTGCATTGTTCTTAAGGAATGCTCTTGTTCTGATTGGATCATCCTTCTTTCCAAGAATGACATCTTCTGAATGACCAGAGATGAGTCTGGATGATCTTCTGACAGATGGTTCTTCAGAAATGCTTAGATTCTCCAGAGAAGCTGATACTTGATCTTCAGATTCTTTGCTTCTGAGAAGCTCTGCTTCTGATGCGTTGCTTCTTGGCTCAACAACTTCTGATATATCAATATCCCAATCTGCAAAATTATCAAACTGCTTTGGTTTTTCAGAACCAAGCTTATCATCAAACCTGATATTGATTGATTCTTCTACAATCAATGTTTCAGTATTGTATACTCTGTAGCCTTTTGAGCGTTCAGAATATCCAAGAAGGAAACATTTTTGTGCTTTGGAATCAAACTTACCAAGATGATCTTTAGTGTTCAGAATAAAGCATACACATCCAAAAGGATGGAAATATGAAATGTTGGGCTTTCTATTCTTCCACAATTCATAAGGAGTCTTATTTAGAATAGGTCTGATAGAGATTCTATTCTGAATATAGCATGCAGTGTTTATTGCTTCTGCCCAGAAATGCTTAGCCATATTGGTTTCATTGATCATGGTTCTGGCCATTTCTTGCAGAGTCCTATTCTTTCGTTCTACAACCCCATTTTGTTGTGGAGTTCTAGGACAAGAGAAATCATGGGCAATACCATTTTCTTTGAAGAATTCTTCAAAGGATTTGTTCTCAAATTCACCACCATGATCACTTCTGACCTTTATGATTTTACACTCTTTTTCAGATTGAATCTGAATGCAGAAATCAAAGAACACTGAATGAGACTCATCCTTGTGTTTCAAGAATTTTACCCATGTCCAGCGGCTATAATCATCTACGATGACTAATCCATATTTCTTCCCTCTGACAGATGCTGTTTTGACTGGGCCAAACAGATCAATGTGCAAGAGTTCTAATGGCCTTGAGGTAGAAACAACATTCTTGGACTTGAATGCAGGTTTGGAGAACTTGCCCTTCTGACATGCTTCACAAAGAGCATCTGATTTGAATTTCAGATTAGGGAGTCCTCTGACAAGATCCAGTTTGTTAATCTGAGAAATCTTTCTCAAACTAGCATGACCTAATCTTCTGTGCCAGACCCACTGCTCTTCAGAAACAGACATAAGACAAGTCACCTTCTGACTCATAAGATCTTGCAGATCTGTCTTATAAATGTTGTTCTTCCTCTTGCCTGTAAATAGGATTGAGCCATCCTTCTGATTTACAGCCTTGCAAGACTCTTGATTAAAGATTATATCATAACCATTGTCACTCAATTGACTGATAGATAAGAGGTTATGTGTTAATCCTTCTACAAGAAGTACATTAGAAATGGAAGGAGAGTTACCAGACTTTATAGTTCCAGAGCCAATTATCTTGCCCTTCTGATCTCCTCCAAACTTGACTACTCCTCCAGACTTAAGCACCAGGTCTTGGAACATAGACCTTCTTCCTGTCATGTGTCGTGAGCATCCAGAGTCCAGGTACCATGACATGTTGTGCTTTGTCCTTTTTGCAGCCAAGGATATCTGCAATAGGAATAATCTTATCCTTAGGTACCCACATTTTCTTGGGTCCTTTCTTGTTAGATTTTCTCAAGTTCTGATTGAACTTGGGTTTAACATTGTAAGCAATAGGAGGAACAGCATGATAATTCTTAATGTGAGTTTCATGATATTTCCTAGGTTGTGTCACATGCTTTTTGGTGTGTGTTATGTGAAAACTTTGAGCATGTGAAGTGTGCCTAATATCATGGGAGTGGCCATACTTGAACTGATCATACAATGGCTTGTATGTGAATTTCATTTCATCAACAGGTTCAAGTTTGTATGGGGTTTCACCCTCAAAACCAATGCCGACTCTTTTGTTTCCAGACACAGCATATATCATAGAAGCTAGCTGACTTCTGCCAATACTTCTAGATAAGAACTTCCTGAAACTTAAATCATATTCTTTCAGAATATGGTTTAGACTAGGAGTGGATTTTTCTGAATCAGAAGGAGATCCAACATTATTGGATAATTTTAAAAGTTTTTCTTTTAATTCAGAATTCTCCAACTCAAGCTTCTTTGTTTCAAATTCAAATAGCTTTTTCAGCTTTTTGTATTTGAGACTAATCTGAGACTTGAATTCCAGAAGTTCAGTTAGACCGGAAACTAACTCATCTCTAGTAAGTTCAGAAAATACCTCTTCAGAATCTGATTCTGATGTAGATTCTGATCCGTCATCTTCTGTCGCCATCAGCGCACAGTTAGCCTGCTCATCTTCAGAGTCTGAATCATCTTCTGACTCATCCCAGGTTGCCATAAGACTTTTCTTCTTATGAAACTTCTTCTTGGGATTTTCCTTCTGATGTTTTGGACATTCATTCTTGAAGTGTCCAGGCTCATTGCATTCATAGCACATGACCTTCTTCTTGTCAAATCTTCTGTCATCAGAAGATTCTCCACGTTCAAATTTCTTTGAACTTCTGAAGCCTCTGAACTTCCTTTGCTTGGTCTTCCAGAGTTGATTTAACCTTCTGGAGATCAAGGACAGTTCATCTTCTTCTTCAGATTCTGATTCTTCAGGATCTTCTTCTCTAGCCTGAAAAGCGTTAGTGCATTTCTTGATATTGGATTTTAATGCAATAGACTTACCTTTCTTTTGAGGCTCATTTGCGTCCAGCTCTATTTCATGACTTCTCAAGGCACTGATAAGCTCTTCCAGAGAAACTTCATTCAGATTCTTTGCAATCTTGAATGCAGTCACCATAGGACCCCATCTTCTGGGTAAGCTTCTGATGATCTTCTTTACATGATCAGCCTTGGTGTATCCCTTGTCAAGAACTCTCAATCCAGCAGTAAGAGTTTGAAATCTTGAAAACATCTTTTCAATGTCTTCATCATCCTCCATCTTGAAGGCTTCATACTTCTGAATTAAAGCGAGAGCTTTAGTCTCCTTGACTTGAGCATTTCCTTCATGAGTCATTTTCAAGGACTCATATATGTCATAGGCCGTTTCCCTGTTAGATATCTTCTCATACTCAGCATGAGAGATAGCATTCAGCAAAACAGTTCTGCATTTATGATGATTCCTGAAAAGCTTCTTCTGATCATCATTCATTTCTTGCCTTGTCAGCTTTACGCCACTGGCATTTACTGGATGTTTGTAACCATCCATCAGAAGATCCCATAGATCACCATCTAGACCAAGAAAGTAACTTTCCAGTTTATCTTTCCAGTATTCAAAGTTTTCACCATCAAATACCGGCGGTCTAGTATAACCATTGTTACCGTTGTTTTGCTCAGCAGAGCCAGATGTAGATGCAGGTGTAGACTTTTCACTTTCATCAACCATCTTTTACTGAAGCGTTTTTCTCTTCCTGAATCTTTTCTAAACACGGTTATGTGCTTGCACCTTAGAACCGGCGCTCTGATGCCAATTGAAGGATAGAAAAACACTTAGAAAGGGGGGGGTTTGAATAAGTGTAGCTTTAAAAACTTGACAGATAAAAATAAATTGCACAGTTATTTTTATCCTGGTTCGTTGTTAACTAAACTACTCCAGTCCACCCCCGCAGAGATGATTTACCTCAACTGAGGATTTAATCCACTAATCGCACAGATTACAATGGTTCTCCACTTAGTCAGCAACTAAGTCTTCCAGAGTCTTCTGATCACACACTGATCACTCCAGGAACAACTGCTTAGATACCCTCTAAGACTTTTCTAGAGTATACTGATCCACACGATCACTCTAGTTACAACCTGCTTAGATAACCTCTAAGACTTCCTAGAGTATTCTGATCCACACGATCACTCTAGTTCCTTACAACTTAATGTAATCAATTCTAAGAGTATTACAATTGCTTCTTAAAAGCTATAATCACAAACTGTGATATTTCTCTTAACGTTTAAGCTTAATCTCACTAATATATTACAACAACAATGTAGTGAGCTTTGATGAAGATGAAGATTCTGAGCTTTGAATTTGAACAGCGTTTCAGCAAGTTAATATTCACAGAAATTGTGTAAGTTCGTTAACCTTGCTTCTCATCAGAACTTCATATTTATAGGCGTTGGAGAAGATGACCGTTGAGTGCATTTAATGCTTTGCGTGTTCCGTACAGCATCGCATTTAATGTTATACGCTTTTGTCAACTACCTCGAGCCTTGTTCACGCTGTGTCTACTGACGTAGCCTTTAGTAGCTTTTAACGTTCCTTTTGTCAGTCAGCGTAGCCTGCCACTTGTACTTCCTTCTGATCTGATGTTTGTGAATACAACGTTTGAATATCATCAGAGTCAAACAGCTTGGTGCAAAGCATCTTCTGATCTTCTGACCTTGAAGTGCTTCTGAGCGTGATACCATCAGAACTTCAGTGTATCTGTTCTCTTGTTCTTCTGATGCTTCCATAGACCCATGTTCTGATTCTGCTTCGACCATCTTCTGATGTCTTGCCAGACCATGTTCTGATGTTGCATGCTGAACCCTCTGAGACAAAGCTTCTGAGCGCTGAATTATGCATACTCTTTATATATTTCCTGAAAAGGAAATTGCATTGGATTAGAGTACCATATTATCTTAAGCAAAATTCATATTATTGTTATCATCAAAACTAAGATAATTGATCAGAACAAATCTTGTTCTAACACGAGGGTCGAGATCATGTATATCGAAGGCAGCATCATTAGGGACCATGATCTTTAATAGAGGCGACAAGGCTGAGGTATCCTCGTATTCGAGGGACTGGCTATTCTGCAAAGAAACACAAGGCAACAGGCAACGGAGAGGTTTACCCAAAAGTGTGCGTGTGTGCACCAATCACGTGATTATATTCAGTTTTATTATCTTGTAAATAGTTGATTCTAATTCAATTAACAAGTTACACTCCCTAGGATTACTAACCACACTGTTTAATATAAACAGTAATAATGGGGAAGGGAAATTGTAACCAGCGGAGGAGAGGGGAATTGAAACCAGCGGGATACAATTAAAAACAATTAAAACAGAAGACATAATAGTTTAGGGTTTAGAGTTACCGACACTCGTAGCTTTGGCAATTGACAAACCCTGAAGATTGGAAAAGGAAGAGTAAACAAAAGAAGGGGGGTGAGTGCATTATGGTTCGGAGGCAATCATAGTTAACCCTAAAATAAGAAGGTAAAAGAAATTAAAAATAAATAAGTAAATAAGGAGCACTTAGCTTTGCATTTGATCTGACATGGTTGGCAGTCGGAGGAAGCCTCGGGGTTAACCCTGAAAATGGCAAAGGCAGAAAAATAGATGGAGTGAAAGTATGCACAGTTCAAAAGAAAGGGTAAAAAGGGTAAAACCCTAAAAGGAAACAAAATAGACTTTTAAAATAAATATGGTACTTAGCTTTGGGTCTTGATCGGGCGCGTAGTCGGGATGTACTTGAAGAGTAACCCTGAAAAGGCACAAAGAAATATTTTTTCAGTGTATGGCAAATTCTCGTAAACCCTGATTCGAGCGTAAATTGACTAAGTTTAATAGAGAAAATAAAATCGATTTACTTAATTATTGGTTTTCCGCCCTAATTAATTAAATCGGCAAAATTAAGGTTTCGATTAAAATAGCCTAACCCTAATATTTGTTTTTCATTAATTAACAAAGATTAAAATTATTTAAACAATTAACAATTAAAGTAATTTAACCTTTTAATCATTTAAATCAAAAATAAATATTAATAATTAAAATAAATATTTTTACTATTTTTAATGCTTTTATTAACAAAAGGAAAAATTTTAGAATAAATTTTTTATTAAAAAGAATTATATTAAAAGAATCAAAATAAAAACATATATATAAAAAGGAAAATAGTATTTAAATAAAATAGAAAATCTTAGCTTATTATCTGGTGTAGTTGGCTTTTGAGGGTGCACCATGGAGAGCCCAATCTGAACCCTTAGATCTGGAATGCTATCCATCTGTTGGTGAAGCGCTGAGGCTGTATGGCGAGGGCATACGCATGACACACACTGGATCTATATGCTATTTGCCTGAAAAATAAAAGAAGGATCCTGGGGATCGAACCGCCCCCCCAAGATTCCATAACGCGCTTCTTGCCAACCCAACAACCCATATGAATTGTCAAATAAGCGAACGAAATAAATTATATAAAAACAATACTTAAATGGAAAAAACAAGCGTGCGTTTTTGAACTGGCCAGTGGTGCGGTGACACATAATCATCTTCAACCCTCCGCCCGTCGTTTTAGATGCTATCTTCTACCTACGGACGGCCATCGTAGCTACAAGTCCTGCAACTCACAAAACTTACAATACACGATATAAATCAAAGGTGAAACCATGGATCGACTGTAAATTCTCATCTGAATTCAATGGAATCAATTTCCACGCCTAATTTTGCCTATTTAATCGAAGCCCTAAATCAAGGTTTGAAACCCTAACAATGGAACCGTGTCAGACCTACATCCAAACTATAATTAAACAATCTAGAAACCGCATAGACATTGAGGCGAACTCGAACATATAATTAAAACGTGCTAAGAATGTAAGAATTATGCGATTTATCTCATGCTTGAAGTGAAAAAACCGTAGTGAATTGCAACCGATTCTAAGCGTCCCAGCCTCAGAAGCCGGTCGAAAATTATCCTGTGATGCTTTAGGGATGAGTTTTGATCTTCTAAACGCCTTGAATCGAGCTACCAATGTCAAAACGATTTTGACTTTTTCTTGTACTTTTATGAACTCGGTTAGGGTTCCTTGTGGCAGAATCCTCTCCCCCTTTATGTCTGGATCAACTGTGTATATATAGGAGATTGTTTTTAGGTCAAGAAACTCAATCAAATCTTAATAATTTGTGTGATTGATATTGGATTGAATCTTGATATGAAACTTCCAAATTTGGCTCAAATATTGTCCTTCTCTTTCCAATCCTTCTTGCAACGAAAATTGATCAAATTATTTGGCATTTAAGTAATTTAAATTGATTAGAAAATTCTCTCTAATCAAATCTTTGATTTTTGCTTGAATTACTTGAATTATATTAATTTTAAATGAATAAAAAATTCATATAAAATCAAATAAATCTCACAAATTCGTGGCAATATATTCTTAGGCTTTGGATAACTTGTGGGTCAAGATTGAATCAAAATAACTTGGGCCCATTTGCAAAAAAAATCCAAATTCTTTCACATTTTTCCCTCCAAAATAAACCAACTTTGACAAGGCCTATCTCTCTCAATTTTTTAGATATGGAAGAGTTCTAAGACTTTTTAGAAACCTTAGAGAGTCCTCTAACCAGTGTCTTTGGTCTCATATCAAAATTATTTTCCATGCTCCCTGTGTGTCCTTTTGAAAAAAGTGTCCTTTTGTTGACTTTTGAAAAGGACCTATAATGTTTTGGTACATATCTCTCAAATGAAGCATTTTTAGAATTGGCATGTGAGAGACAAAGTTGTAGAGAATCAAATTTCCTTCAAGATGAGCTTTGGATGGAAAATTTTGGATGTTCTATGTGAAAGTTATGGCTGGTCAAAGTTTAGTTGACTTTTCTATACAAAACCCTAATTTAGAAACTTTTTTGATTTGTTGATTTTTGATCTTTCCTTGATGAACCATGATCAATTATTGATCAAATGGTGAATGACACTTCAATATGAGGATCTTGACAAAAAATCAGGAGTTTTGACTTTACTTTGACCACAGTTGACTTTTAGGTTAACTTAGTCGACTGTTGACTTCTTGAACAATTGAGTGACCAATCTTTTGAGATGAGACTTGATATTTGTCATGGAGATGATGTGGGATATATTGAGCCATATGAGATGCCTTGGAGCCATTGATTCACTGATTTCCCTTTGAATAAGTCAAACCCTAGTTTTAGAACTTTTTATAGGGGAGTATGTCTTGGAACTTTGTGTATTGATTTGAATTTGTATAAGAGAAATTGTATGGAAAAATTTTGGGGTATTACACGAAGTTTATCATAATTCATGGTATAAGTAATATCATTCGAGTCAACATCCTTCATTTCCAAAAATTTCCCATCATTGCTCATTTAAAGTTATAAAGAGTTAAGACAATTTCAAATGTTCATCAACACCAAAGATCAAGTGCCCATTCTCAAAGGTCTAATTATAAACTTATTTGAAGTTCCATCAAAATACAATTGAAAACTCGTCAAAGTCATTTCGAGAAAGGCAAATTATATCCAAGCTCCATTCACTATTACATGGTCAAGAATCCAAGTTCGTTACAAATATCATTATCAAGACTTAAACAAATTTCCTAAGTCTATTTCTAGAAATATTCTGTGAGTGTAAATGTTCAGCTCCATTCATGCTGCAGCTACCATGTCAGATCAGTATCATCCTCATCATTTCTTTTAGTTACAAAGTCATCTTGGCGTTTTGACATAAGCATACAAGCCTACAATCAAATAACTATGGCAGTCCAATGCACATCCACATAAATCAATAATTGGCAGTATTCTACCTCACTGAAGCCAAGCCAAAACCTGCAACGTTAATCAGCATCATCACTATGCAAGTTCAGTTTAAGTCACATTCATAAATATATTCAATCCAGTCCTATTAATTAACAATACTTACAGCAACCCTGTCAAAAAAAAATCATAACCGTACTATGTCTAATAACCAACAGTTCACATTCAAAAACCGGTTTCTAACAGAAAAAGATGAATCAACAAAGGACAATTATCAGAAAAAAAAAGGTTGTGCAAAGCCATTTTCAAAGCAAAGAGGCATCAGTCAAATTCAGTTTTTTGTATGCCCAAACCTGGCTATCAACATCAGGACACGTCAAGTTATGCAATGCTTACTATCCTACATTCAAGTTCAGCTCAAGCCTCATTCTAAAATGTTAGCAACCAGCATACAGCCCTACAAAAGTAACATAAAATCCATTCAGTAACAGAATCCATTCAATGTTAGAAGTCCCCTATTAAGTCAAACCACTACCAAACAGCAGCCTGCCATCATATCACATAACCATCATAACCTTTAAAATTTTGTAACTAATTCAGTTTAACCATCCACCAATTCAGTTCAAGATGTATTAACATTTCTAACAGTATTTCTTGACCTATCCCTAACATTCTCTTCATCAATAACCTTATTAACTACCTATAACAGTTTGTAACCTATTTCAATTCTAACCTAACTAACCAACTAACAGTTTCTAACAAACTTCAAACCACCAATAACAAAAACCTAACTAACTTTCAAAAACACACATAACTGAATCCCCAACTAATTCATAACTGTCAAACAGAAAGCCCATAACAAATCCACCAACCAATTTTAACTACCTAACAGGTTCTAACTAAATTTCAGTTATAACAGAAAAACCAACCTCCTCTAACAGTATAACAACCTAGTACTAGTTTATAACCAATTCCTAACTAATTCTCAACCACCTAACAGTCCCTAACAGAATTAAACTACCAAGCCTAATTGATTGTAACAGAAGATAACAGAAAAATTCAAAGGATCTAACCTTTCAACCTCTATATAATCTTCAGCCACCACTCTGTTCAAGGGTCTCCACCATTTTTGCTCTTCATTCTCTCTGCAACTTTCTCCCTTCACCTCGATTCACTCTCCATCTTCTGAACCATTCCCCTTGAATCCTTCATCTCCAATCCCCTTCATTCACCATAACCTCTCTCACAGAACCATTTTCATACCCAGCCTCATCCATCTTCATAATCTGCACCTCACTCTCCCATCTCAGAAGTTCTTCACCACCCCTGGAATCTCACAAATTCATCATCTTCACTTCTTCATCTCTCGGATTTCTCCATCATCTTTCTTCTCTAGATTCTTCATCATCCTCAAGAAGAGCCATTCATCTTCATTCACAATCTGCAACAAGAACAACAATGATTCGGCTATCACAATATCGTCATCACCGATAACAGAAACGCAAGCGAATGCAAAGAGAAGAAGAAGAGGAATAAGGATTCGCGAAAGAAAGAAATTGAAGATTCAAGAACTTACTCGGAAAATCCCTCTGATTATATGCGTTTATTTCGCACAATGGCAAGCTCGAAACCTCTGGCCTTCTATTTTCTTCATTATCGGGCTTCGACCAGATTCTTGCGTAGATATATGGTTAACAAAGCGAAATCGGTTGAGATTGAGTTGAATTCGGAGGTGAGAGGTGCGACGGGGAGAATTTGCTCCGTCTGATTTGCCTAGCGGCGGCAAGAGTCGATCGGAAGGAGGTTTATGGAGGACATCGTTGCCGCTTCGTTCACGAAGGAAGAAAAGAGAAGCTGAGTTTCACATTAGGAGCTCAAGCATCACAAGTAATCAAGCCCTAATTTCCCCTTTCTCTTATTTTATTTTACTTTTAATAAATTCGTTTTTATTTGATAAATAATTGAAAATAATAAAAAAAATCATGATGAATAAAAATCTGTATAAGAAAATCCATTGGACCGAATTGCCATGCTCTCATACCCCCTTGTGGCCCATTGTACTATTTTTGGTCATAGGGAAATCTAGCTGAATAGCACAACAAAAACCTCCTGGGCCTCAACGTTCTGGGCCTGTGCCCTTTACTTCTATTCACACCCTAATTTCAATTTGACACTCCCCTGTTTCCTTTTTGTTTGATTAACAATTTAGATTTTACTTAGTTTTACTAACTTTTTTTAGGCAATAAATACTAATTTTCTACCATCATTTTAGACCTTTAATACATGATTTTTGACATAAAAATAGTCATAAAATATATTAGTTTAGGCTATCCCTTTTAATTCTTTTTTGGTTAATTAGAATTCAATTTCCTTCATAAAAATTAATATAAAAAATAATAGTATTTTTAATTCATTTTTTGTACTATATTTTGACTTGTTACTTCATGCTTGTGTGTAATTTTGTACCATTGTATCATTCTTCATTTTTGTTTCTAATTGTGACTTTAATTTTCATGTTAATCCTAACACTTTAGGTAGAAACCATTATAACATTAGGATATAGAAGTTCCCATTTTAACATTAGGCTAGTTTCCCATTTCTTTTCCTTTTCAACTTTAAAACACTTAACAAATACTTGACTTAATTTCCCTTAAAAGATACCAAGAAAATACCTAAAAAATGCTTAATAAAGGTCAGACTAATAAAAAGAGAATGGAAACTCTCGTTCCTCTTGTTTAAGGGGATCACTTGAGTGGAAGTTCCCAATCTTAAAAAACACCAACAAGAGTAATTCGAGTCTCCCTTGTTTAAGGGGTACACCCGAAACGCTCGACTAATCTCTCCCTTCTCTATCTCGCCTCCGAGGCATTCTTTCCCTTAATCGGATACGTTATTTTCGCTCCATTCCCAGCTTAAGACTCCAGAGGTCGAGCAGCGGAGTGCGAATGTAACTGTCCACTAAAAAACACAAAAACAAACAAAAACTTGTGAGCCGAACTACGGCGCTCTGATTCCTGAAAAGGATACGTAGGCATTAGGTCGCGGGGCCTAAGCGAGCACAACTATTTATAATCCTTATTTTCCCCGTGTTTCTTCTTTTTTCCTTTGCATGCATTCCCTTAGCATTAAGCTTTAGATTTATAGCACACACCCTTTAGATAGCAACAAACATAGGTGGATACCATCTAGTACGATGGGCGTGAGGGGTGCTAGTACCCTCCCCTCGCGTAACCGACTCTCGTACCCTATCTCTGGTCGAAAGACCTCGTTCTTATTCATTCCAGGTTTTCTGATATTCCTTTCCCTCGATGGGATAAATATATTAGTGGCGACTCTATTCATTTCGCGAGCGTGCGACAGACGGCAAATAAAATAAGCGATATATAAACAAAAATACTAATATACTAATATGATAAAAATAGTAATATATACAAGCCGATCCGATCCGATCCAAATCCAAATAAACCCGACCACTACTGGGTATGCCTAACCCTCTTTCCCTGGGACCTCCTCTGCCGCCTGTATGCCGCCGCACGGCCCGCATCAGTGACGATCATCTCCATCACGGTGAATGCCTCTGGACCGCCCTGATCAATGACACCTCGATCCAACGCGTCCCGCCCAAGCATCTATATCCGCTTCCAGATCGGCAGGAGATCAATGGCGTGGTCATCCTCGGACTGCTGGTTCTCCAGGATCTCCTCGTGTGCTGGCCTCGGAGCGCCGGGAGCGTCGGGTGTCAGCAGAGAATGTGACACCCGATAGAACCATGTGACGTACCCCTCCACACTGTGCCAGTCCTGGGTGATCCGCATGCGACGATACTCCTCCGGTACCACATGATGCTCCCAATCCTCAAATATGGCAGTGAGCTGCACTCGGGTCACTGTGTCGGGAGCAGCCTCTAAAGGTGACCTGGGTATCATCTGCACAAATCTGAACTGCCGCATGCACCTCTCAGGGAGATACCGGACCATGATGCTGGTCCCGCATGCCAACCAGCTAGAATCCGGTCAACTACCTCGTCCTCCAGTTGGAGGCCTCATTCAGCTTCTGGTATAGGTATGCCAGAGTAGCTGCCCCCCAGTTCAACTGGTGAACGGTGGTCAAGTCCATGAAGTAGCGGAGGTAGGTCACGTCGACGTACCTCGCACTCTTGTCCACAAAGATCGCAGCGCCTACCACATGCATGTACAAGCACCGGAGAGCGCAGCCACGGTGATAATGTGTAAATAGGTCGTCACCCACATCCTCGGCTTCGGCCGCCGCCACCAAGTGGTGCTCGAAATAGCGGCTCAATATGGTGAACCGGATATGAGGCCTAAGTGTTGTGATGCACTCATAGTCAGCAACTTCGGGCTCCATACCCAAATAGAGCGCCATCCACTGACTGGCTTCGACCCTCTGGATCCAGGAGTGGGTCAACAGCGCCCCCCTGATCGGCAGGTGGAGAAGACACTGCACATCATGCAAGATGATCGTCATCTCCCCAGCCGGTAAGTGGAAAGAAGACGTCTCCTTGTGCCACCGCTCCACAAAGGCCCCTGCATGCCGTGGCTGATGGTGGAATACCCCGTCATGCAGAGCCCACTAAGCCCTAAAGCTCTCACCGCATCGTTAAACCACTCGGCAGTTGATCCACTGTCGCACGCGGGTCAAAAACGAGTTAATCTGTAAAACCGTAGTAACGACGGTAACATAACTCGTGCATCGTCTCTCAAGGACTCTTGGGTTTTACTAACCGAAATCGAAATTGGGGGGGGGGGTTGGTTTGGTAGTCGAAAAAGTGCTTATCAAAAGCAATTCTTAAAATAAGCTGTTTTGAAAAAGTGATGATGGAAATAAGTCAATCTACCGATTCAGTTCCTACCAATCATCGATTATTAAAATCTCACTATCCTAAGCGGACTCCTTTCCCGTTCGATTACAATATAATCAACAAGCGCAACAATATTATACGAATTATATTTTCCGTTTGCCGAATTAAGCATTCGGTTAATCGATAAGCGGGTTAACGATTAAGCATACGATAAACACGCAGATAAATTGAAAAACATAAATCAATCAAACTAAACAACATATATTACGAATATCAAATTAAGCAAAAGATAAACAAAATATATCATTGAAGGAAAAGGAATTTTATTGCAAAACTTATAATAATCTCATAGTTTCGGAACCTGAATTCGGTAGATCAACCAAAAGTGGTTAGTTCTCCATGGCCATTCGTACAAGCACTCAAAATTTCGTCAATAGTGTATGGAATGCTACAGTACCGTGGCTGCTACTCTAAGGGGAAAGAGTACAACCCGTTTTACAATCCAACTGGGTCAAACATACGACCCAGGCCCAAAACTAATTGACCCAAAACTTAACTAAAACTAGTGATGCAACTTCAACGAATTTTCTGGCCCTTCTACACTCCGATTCTGACTTCGACTCCAACATAAGAATTGTATCTCTTTCTCTTAGCTTTCTGGCGATTACTAGAACGCCTCAATCGGACTCCTGGACCTCCAGATATGGTGGTTTCCGTGCAGACTGCTAAAGCTGAAAATTAAATACGAAAATCAAATAACAATAAAAATAAATCAAAATATAAAAAAATTATAAAATACAAAAATAAGACAAGCAAACCATGGAAATGTATAAGCACAAACGTAGAGGAATGTGCATCAAAATGCACTGATCAAATTCCCCCACACTTGAACTTTTGCACTCCGAGCAAAATGAAAAACGAAACAAAGAACAAAGAAAACACAAATACATCCACAGTTATTCATCCTAGGCTACAAATCTTCTTCGGGTAAGTTTGCATCGACAGGTACTAATCTTGCACACTAAGGACATCGTAAGAACACGGACCACAGGTATGCAGACATAAGCCTCCTAAATACACAAACCAATTCAAATATTATTATTATACCATAGCCTAACTTACTCATCCTTTTTGCTCTTTTTCATTCAGGCGCAATCACATTAAGCCTGTTATCTCCACACACTTATAGCAGGACGACCGGTTAGTGACTCTGATCCTTTTTTGCACGGAGTTTCGGTACTTACGTGGCATAACCCTTTGCTTACTCAGATGTAGTTGCAGGGGAACGGACCGTAATCCTCCCTACCAAGTTCAACACCAGAAACCGCTGAACCAACTAACAAAGAGTTTTGAAAACTTTTTTTTTTAAGATTACACAACCATTGGGTTAAGTGACCGGGTGAGGATCACCGAACTTAGAAGGTGTATTACCTTTTTCTTTTCTCTTTTTTTTTTACTTTTCGGAACATTCACTTATATTCATCGGCTTCCTGCATAAAGTGTGTGAGAGTTGGTGCCGACTGCTGAAATAAACTACTCAAGAGCTGTCAGAGAATGAGAATTTAATGCTAAAACATAATAAAAAAAATTCAAATCGATTTTCATATGCAGGAGACTTACGGTGTTAGAACGATACCGATCTTGTGAATTTTTCCCACGTCTCCGCAAACTCGACTCGAATCAGTCTATAGCCTAAAACTTTCAAGAAGATGCATTTTTTATTGGTTGAAATTAAATAAAATACAAACAAATAAAAACAAATAAAACACACGATTTCCTCCCCCACACTTAAACTAAGCATTGCCCTCAATGAAAGGACATTACTAATAAAGTAGAGAGAAGGAAAGAAGGACTCCCTGATCAAGTTGCAGTGTAGTCAGGTGCTTCCAAAGAAAGCTCCTCTATGCCGGCATTTTCAGGCACCAAACTTTCATGGAATAACTTCAGCCGCTGCCCGTTAACCTTGAAGACTTTGTCAGTACCTGCACTTTTTATTTCTACTGCACCATGAGGGAAAACATTAGTAACAACAAAGGGGCCAATCCATTTGGATCGAAGTTTCCCAGCCATAAGCTTAAGGCGGGAGTTAAATAGTAAAACCTGTTGGCCCACTGAAAATTCCTTCCTAGAAATCATTTTATCATGGAAGTGCTTAGTTTTCTCTTTATAAATCCTAGAGCTCTCATAAGCCTCTAATCTAAGCTCTTCCAACTTTTGTAATTGGAGTTTTCTTTCAATACCTGCTTGTTGCATCTCCAAATTACAACTTTTCACCGCCCAAAAAGCACGGTGTTCTATCTCAAAAGGAAGATGACATGCCTTACCAAAAACAAGTCGATAAGGAGACATCCCAATGGGTGTCTTGAAAGCTGTTCTTTGAGCCCAAAGTGCGTCTACTAAACGACGACTCCAATCCTTCCTGTTTGGTTGCACCATTTTCTCTAAAACCTGTTTGATCTCCCTGTTTGAGATCTCAGCTTGCCCATTAGTTTGTGGGTGATATGCAGTAGAGACTCTGTGCACAACTCCATACTTCCGGAGTAAAGCTTCCATGGTGCGGTTACAGAAATGAGTGCCTTGGTCACTGATGATAGCTCGCGGTATTCCAAACCTGCAAAAGATATTAGACCTGACAAACTCTGCAACAACTTTAGAATCATTAGTCCTAGTGGGGATAACTTCCACCCACTTTGAAACATAATCAACAGCAAGCAAAATGTAAAGGAAACCAAATGATACAGGAAGGGACCCATGAAATCGACCCCCCATACATCAAATACCTCACAGAAAAGCATAGGCTGCTGAGGCATTTCACTCTTACGAGTAATGTTTGTACCTGCTATCTGGCACTCTTTACAAGTGCGGTAAGTCTCAAAAGCATCCTTAAAAATACTTGGCCAATAGAAACCTGAATCAAGAACTTTTCTTGCAGTTCTTTGAGGACCAAAGTGTCCGCCGACATGAGATGCATGAGAAAATTTCAAAATAGATTCAATCTCATCGTCGGGGACACATCTCCGGATTACCTGATCACTAGCAAACTTCCATAGATATGGATCATCCCAAACATAGTATTTGGCATCACTCTTGAGTTTGTGAACCTGTGATCTCGATGCACCTGTAGGAAAAACACCAGCAACAAGAAAATTAACAATGTCAGCGAACCAAGGTGTAATCCCATGCAAAAGAAAAAACTGCTCATCAGGAAAGTCATCCTGAATAGGAAAAGGGTCTTCATCTCTCTCTATCCTACTCAAGTGGCCAGCCACTAAGTTCTCAGCTCCACTTTTGTCTTTAATCTCGACATTAAACTCTTGGAGCAACAACATCCAACGAATCAATCTCGGTTTTGCATCCGGCTTTGTCAGCAAGTACTTTAAAGCTGCATGGTCAGTAAAAACAACAACCTTGCAACCTAGCAAATAAGATCTGAATTTGTCAAGAGCAAAAACAATAGCTAGCAGTTCTTTTTCAGTGGTAGTGTAATTAGACTGTGCAGAATCTAAAGTCCTAGAAGCATAGTAAATAACATGGGCAGCCTTGTCAACTCTTTGTGCAAGGACAGCCCCAACAACATAATTGGAAGCATCACACATAAGCTCAAAAGGAAGTGTCCAGTCAGGGGGCTGAATGATGGGAGCGGAGGTCAATGCTTTCTTCAAGAAGTCAAACGCTTGTTTGCATTTGTCATCAAAATCGAAAGTGACATCATTCTTCAACAAGTTTGACAGCGGAAGAGCTATCTTGCTGAAATCCTTGATGAAACGCCTGTAAAAACCTGCATGACCAAGAAAAGAACGAATCTCGCGAATGCAAGAAGGGTAAGGCAGTGTAGAAATCACATCAATCTTAGTAGGGTCAACATAAATTCCTTTTTCAGAAATAATGTGACCAACAACAATTCCCTGCTCAACCATAAAATGACACTTTTCATAATTCAAAAGAAGGTTAGTCTCGATGCACCTTTCTAAAATCAAGCTTAAACTGTTCAAGCATGCATCAAAAGAGGAACCATAGACAGTAAAGTCATCCATAAACACTTTCATGCAATTTTCAATAAAATCAGAGAAAATACTCATCATGCATCGTTGGAAAGTTCCAGGAGCATTGCAAAGGCCAAAAGGCATCCTCCTGTAAGCAAATGTACCGAATGGGCACGTGAAAGTGGTCTTTTCTTGATCTATAGGTGCAATATGAATCTGAAAGTAACCTGAAAAACCATCAAGAAAACAATAATGTGATTTACCAGCTAGCCGTTCAAGCATCTGGTCAATGAACGGCAAAGGGAAGTGATCCTTTCTAGTAGCCTGGTTCAATCTCCTGTAATCAATACAAACTCTCCAGCTGTTCTGGACTCTAGTGGGAACAAGTTCATTCTTTTCATTTTTTACCACTGTGAGTCCAGATTTCTTAGGTACAACCTGCACTAGACTTACCCACTTACTGTCAGAGATAGGATAAATGATACCTGCTTGCAAGAGTTTGGTTACCTCTTTCTTCACAACATCAAGAATCAAAGGATTAAGCCTCCTTTGGGGCTGTCTTACTGTTTTCGCTCCATCCTCAAGTAAAATCCTGTGCATGCACATCGAAGGACTAATACCTGGAAGGTCGGCTAATGTCCACCCGATTGCTTTCTTATGCCTCTTCAATACCTGCAAAAGTTTGTCTTCTTGATTGAAATCAAGGTTAGAAGAGATAATAACAGGAATTTTTTCATTACGCTCCAAGTAAGCATATTTCAGGTTCTCAGGGAGCTCTTTTAGCTCTAAGGACGAGGGCTGCTCGATGGATGGAAGGCTCGGGGCAGCCGGGATATCAAGAGCATCAACTGTAAAAACATCCTCATCGGTAACAACTTCACCTGTAGGAAATGTATCAGGCTGCAAGGAAGCATCAATTTCAGCACAAAGAACACAAACGTTAGTGTCAGTGCAATCAGGACATGAATAAATATCATCAAAATCAGAGAGAGATGGAAAATCAAGTACAAATAATTCAGAACAACTATCATCAACTAGTTCAGAAATCAACTCAATGTGAAAAACGGAATGCTCCTCCAAGGGAAATTTCATGGCGTCAAAAATGTTGAATTTTGTGACAATGTCACCAAATTCCATGGACATGGTTCCATCATCAACATTAACTTTTGTCTTTGCCGTTTTCATGAACGGTCTGCCTAAGATGATGGGAGCTCTGCATGACTTATTTTCTCCTTCCATGTCAAGGATGTAAAAATCTGCAGGAAAAATTAAATCATTAACTTGAACGAGGACGTCTTCCACTATGCCGGTGGGACGTGCATTGCTCCTGTTCGCCAGTTGAACGATTAAACCTGTATGCTGCATGGGACCAAGGCAAAGGTTATTATAAATAGAAGTAGGCATAACATTAATGCCCGCTCCTAAATCAAGCAAACAATTATCAAATTTCTTATCCCCGATGGTACAAGGAATAGTAAAAGTTCCCGGGTCCTTGCACTTTTGTGGCAAGACCTGACAGATGGCCGAAACACTTTGGTTGGGCTGAATGAAAGCAGAGATGCTTCTTCCCAAGTTGACTCTGTCACTTCCTTTCACTTTTCTCTTGTTTGTACACAGATCCTTCAAAAACTTTGCATACCTTGGAATTTGCTCAATCACATCAAGAAGCGGAATGTTTACCGTTACTTTCCTGAACATATCCAAAATTTCTTTTTCTTTGTCTCCCTCCTCAATTCTTTTATTTTTCAGAACTCTATGTGGGAAAGGAACTGGTGGCACATACTCCTTTTCTTTATTTTTTTCAGTTCCGACCACAACAGAAGAAGGGGAAGAAAGCTCAGCTGGAGGAGGTTCAGAAGAAGAAAGTTCAGAAGTTACCTCAATGAATTTTTTATTTTTTTCAGGGGCTGGTTCTGTAACCTTTCCGGATCTCAAAGAAATAGCGTTCACATTAGCATTACCATTCGGATTGACAACAGTTTGTGCTGGAAGTTGGTTCGAACCTTAAGCTTGCATATTATTTATTTGAGTAGCAAGTTGTCCCATCTGTGTGGTCAAGGTCTGAATGCTAGTGTCGGTTCTTTGTTGAAATTGAAGGTTTTTCGTGGCCATTTGTTTAACAAGATCTTCCAAGGATGGTCCGGAAGTAGTTGCTGGAGGGGTGTGATGTGGCTGAGGTAATGGAACGGTAGGCTGTTGTTGTGAGGGCTGCTGATTTCCATATCGAAGGTTGGGATGATTCCTCCAATTGGGGTGATATTTGTTGGTGGACAAGTCAGGGGTATTGTTGTACCTGTTCTGGTTGTAAAGGTTGGCTGCATAAGCCTGAGGCAGCTCGGTAACAGTATCATCTTTCAGAAGAGGACAAGTATCAGTGGGATGATCATGAGCTGTACAAATGCCACATAAAGTTGTTGTTTGAGGTTTCGCTACTGCAAGTTGTTTGACTAAAGCGGTCAGCTCATCAATTCTGGTTTCTAAAGCTCTGTTCGAGGAACCTTGAATTTGATGTACATCCTTGGTATGGACAGAATTGGTTCGAGTGGTGAACTGCTGTGAATTTAAGGACATATTTTCAATAAGTGCCCTAGCAGCAGCTGGAGTTTTGTCAACAAGTGCTCCACCACTAGCAGCATCAAGAATGTTTCTATCCATAGGCAACAACTCCTCATAAAAGTACTGAATGAGAAATTGCTCGGTAATCTGATGTTAAGGACAGCTTGAAACTAACTTCTTGAACCTATCCCAATATTCAGCCAATGACTCGTTATCTTGTCTAATACCACAAATCTCTTTTCGGATTGAAGCAGCTATAGAGGCAGGAAAATACCGCTCCAAGAACACTCTCTTCAGAGCATTCCAGCTTGTGATTGAATTCGGTTCGAGATCATATATCCAATCCTTCGCTGCACCCTGCAAAGAAAAAGGAAAAGCACGAAGTTTGATATGATCTTCAGTGATCCCTTCAGGCTTCAATGGTGTAGAACACACCACCTGGAATTCCTTCAAATGTTTGTGTGGATCTTCACCTGCAAGACCATTAAACTTTGGCAACAAGTGTATTAAACCCGATTTTAATTCAAAAGGAACAGCCACAACATCATATTCAATACATAAGCCATTATAATTCACATCAGGGGCTGCAAGTTGCCTTAGAGTTCTATTGTCAGCCATTTCAAGAGCAAATTCAAATTCAGAATCAGAAGCAAACAAGTTATGCAAATAATCAGACTCAGAATCAGACTCAGCTATGGTCGGTGAAGGTGAACTATTGCTAGCCTGGCCTGCTCTACGAAGTGTGTGCAAGGTTCTCTCTACCTCAGGATCAAAAGCAACAAGTTCAGGACAAGAAGACCTAGTAGCCAGGACTAGTGCACAACAATGCAGCAACAATCGTGAAAATGCCAACTATGTCCCTAAAACAAACACAATGAAGCAAATCGATTAAAAACAATTCAAAAAAATAAACTGACACCGAAAATAATCAAATGACGCAAAAATAGAATTTTGATAATTTTTTTGGATTTTTTCGACTCTATGAAAACAGAAAATAAATCATTAAAAATAGTAAAAAGCCAGCCTTTTTTCGCGATTCTGAACGTTTGTCACGTAACTACTCTGTAGTAGGTGACTTATGATCAGGGAATTTTTTCACACCTAACTGTCGGGACAGATTTTCGTAACGGTGCAATTTTCCCAAAAACCGATTTTTCGACTTAAAAGGCGTTATGGCCTAAAACGCAAGGAACCTATGGCCAAAACGCACAAACACTAAACCTATGACTCTAATATCAGTTAATATTCACAAGAGTCCCCGACAACGGCGCCAATTTGATCCACTGTCGCACGCGGGTCAAAAACGAGTTAATCTGTAAAACTGTAGTAACGACGGTAACGTAACTCATTTATCGTCTCTCAAGGACTCTTGGGTTTTACTAACCAAAATCGAAATTGGGGGGAGGGGGGGTTGGTTTGGTAGTCAAAAAAGTGCTTATCAAAAGCGATTCTTAAAATAAGCTGTTTTGAAAAAGTGATTACGAAAATAAGTCAATCTACCGATTCAGCTCCTACCAATCATCGATTATTAAAATCTCACTATCCTAAGCGGATTCCTTTCTCGTTCGATTACAATATAATCAACAAGCGCAACAATATTATACGAATTATATTTTCCGTTTGCCGAATTAAGCATTCGGTTAAGCGATAAGCGGGTTAACGATTAAGCATACGATAAACACACAGATAAATTGAAAAACATAAATCAATCGAACCAAACAACATATATTACGAATATCAAATTAAGCAAAATATAAACAAAATATATCATTGAAGGAAAAGGAATTTTATTGCAAAACTTATAATAATCGCATAGTTTCGGAACCTGAATTCGGTAGATCAACCAAAAGTGATTAGTTCTCCATGGCCATTCGTACAAACTCTCAAAATTTCGTCAAAAGTGTATGGAATGCTACAGTACTGCGGCTGCTACCCTAAGGGGAAAGAGTACAACCCGTTTTACAATCCAACTGGGTCAAACATACGACCCAGGCCTAAAACTAATTGACCAGAAACTTAACTAAAACTAGTGCTGCAACTTCAACGAATTTTCTGGCCCTTCTACAGTCCGATTCTGACTTCGACTCCAACATAATAATTGTAGCTCTTTCTCTTAGATTTCCAGCGATTACTAGAACGCCTCAATCGGACTCCTGGAACTCCAGATATGGTCGTTTTTAGGCAGACTGCTAAAGCTGAAAATTAAATACGAAAATCAAATAACAATTAAAATAAATCAAAATATAAAGACATTATAAAATACAAAAATAAGACAAGCAAACCATGGAAATGTATAAGCACAAACGTAGAGGAATGTGCATCAAAATGCACTGATCAGCAGTCGGTTTAAACAAACTGAAAACCTTCCGGGCGTGGTTTACCATTTTCAACGGCTCTCTCTCTTGTTACAAAAAAATAAATAAAAAATTATGTTAAATAGACCGATAAGAAAATATTGAATAAACGTCTAAATTATAAACGGTTAAATAATGTAGTCGGGCAAATTATAAAAAATACCTCTCCCTCCCAGATACGCCGAGCGACGTGCTCGTGGTAGGTAAGCAGCACAAAAGTGTCACTGGGCCCTCCTGGGTAGCCCTCCTCCTGCTCATCCTCCTTCCCGAGTGGAGGGTCAACATCCGGTACCTCCTCCGCCTCGTGCTATGACACTGCCACCTCCTCCTCCTCCTCCTCTCGCTGGCGGGAAGAAGATACCCGAGCCAGACGACTCCTCGATCCAGATGTAGAGGTACCCTCGTCCATCTCCACGGGAACTTGCACACGTCGTCCCCGACCCTGCCCCCGTCCCCGTGTCGACGCCAGCTGCGCCGCCGCCCGCTCGCGTCTAGCCGATGCAGTCTGGGTCACTCTACCCTGTCTGATGCGTGCTTGGTTGTATGACATGTTCCTGAAAACAATTGAAATCGATTAATATGCGAGAAAACATAAAGAACTAAAAAAATGCACTTCTGATACAATTCGGAAGTTCATTTCCGAAACTGGGAATGGAGGTGTTTTTCGGAAATGAACTTTCGAAACACCCCTGCGAGGAAGTTTTCTGCAACTTCCATGGCAGACCCCCAAAACAAAGTTCAAAACTATGTTTACACATTCTAAACAACCTAAATATCACTACCAACCTAACCTAATACATTTTTTGCTATTTGTAAACACCCTAATATGAATTTTAATCATAGATCTAAAACTCAAAATGCTTACCGATTGATGAGATTGGAGGGCTTTTGAATGTAGTATAGGAAGCTTATTGGATCCTTTGATGTAGCCTTGGAAGTGTTTGCACAAAATTTCTCTGGGGTTGTGTTTGATGTGGAATTAGGGTAAATGAATGGGGGAGGGGGGCTGTTTTGCTTAATCTGCAAAACGCGCAGTATTTCGGAAATGAACTTCCGAAATGCTGTTTTCGGAAATGCATTTCTGAAATATGTCAAATTTTGAAGAAAAAAAAAAGGCGCTTTCGGAGATGCATCTCCGAAAATACCTTTTTCTTGCATTTCGAAAATGCATTTCCGAAGTCAGGAGTATATGTGGTTTTTCATCAGAGGTGACCTAGAAGGTTGGGAGGTGGGCAAAGAATTTTCCTATTTTTAAGTATAAACAATTTATTTATATCAATACAAAAATATAAATAAATAATAAAATTAAAATTTAAACCTTAAATCAATTGCTTACAATTATTTAATTAAATTTTCCTTTACATAATATAAACATTATTTGTTTGAATGTTAGTAACAATCCTTTATCTGACATTGCAGATTTTTCTTCCCCTTGCCAAAGTAGGACTGATTGTCGAGACAAAGCATGTTATAGTCCTTTAAAACGGAAATGCATTTCTTTTAGATGTGAGTGTGCATGAAAGTGTTGAGAATAAGTAGAACAATAATGGCTTAAATAGTAAGCATGCTCTTTGCAATGGCATAATACTCACAATCCACTAGGACAAACTTTTGTTTTGTTTACAACAATTTCTTTTGTTTATAGCAATACAACCATAATATATATATATATATATATATATATATATATATAGTGGCTGAGCCAGAAATTTTAGGTAGCCTGGACAAAATTTTTAACCGCGAGTTACATGTGACATAATATATAAATAGTCATAAAATGTACTACATAAGAGAGATGAAACCTAACCTGTAAATAGTGTGCTAAATAAAATTAGGAGGTAAATGCCCTCTCCGAGACCTCTTTGCGGTGAATGTTCGTATAATATCAACATCTTTAAGTGACTTGAATATCTCTCGTTCGGTGTAACATATCATCAAGTCATTAAACCACACATCGTTGATCTTGTTGCGCAAATTAGACTTGATAATCTTCATTGCTGAAAAAGCTCTTTCGACGGATGATGTCGACACCGGCAATATCAAAGCCAACTCAATGAGTCTGTAGACCAATGAAAATACCAAATGTTTCTCAGTTTGAACCATCTTCATAGCCAAACTTTGAACATCTTCACAAGAAGTAAATGAAGCATGCCTTTTCACTTGATGTACATAAGTCTCAAGTTGCTCCCTTATTGTTCCACGATCATCATTAGAAAAGTCTGCATGATAAATATCAGCAAGACGAACAAGCTTATCAACATCAAACTTGGAAAGAGTTTTTGGGGTCAAGACATGAGAAGTAATCCAACACAATGTTACTTCCTTCACTAAACCGGTGATCCATCTCCACACATATTTTGTCAATAGCAACATAAAAAATCTCTGCACGGTAATGGTGAAGATTAGTGACAGTCCTCCCTTCTCTTCTTGAACGACCCCGAACCGATATTTCTTCATCCATATTTGGCACCGGAATACATTTAGCAACACAAAATTCTTGGACATCAATAAATAAATCATCCCAACCATTCTCTCTCAATGTAGCCAATCGAGCTTTAACATCACAACTAATTCCATACCAAGCACAATACTAATATCTTTTGTTTGCAAGATTTTTGAAAGTTCATTTGAGATACCAAACAACTTTAACATAAACTTCAAAATAAAAGCAAATTTAAAGCTCTCCATTTTTTCTATCAAACCTGCTGCTTGAGATGGTCCACGTCCATCTTCATCAACAATACTAAGCACCTCTAACACGGAAGACCACATCTCATCCAAACGAATCAAGGTAGTATAATGTGAACCCCATCTAGTATCCCCGGATCTAGCGAGACTAGTTGATTGGTGCAAGCCCTTTCCTTGAGATATCTCACCACTCTCAAGCCTATTCAAAATATATTGGTGTTGTGCCTCTGTCAAAGCATCCATTCTCTTGCAAGATGCACTTGTTGTGTGAGATATACCCAAAGAAATCATGAATAGATGAGCAACTACTAGCAACAGACACAACCACCAATTGCAAACGGTGAGCATAGCAATGGACATAGAAAGCATAAGGGTTTTCATCTAGAATCTTTCTTTGCAAACCATTAAATTCACCTCTCATATTTGAAGCCCCATCATATCCTTGCCCTCGTATCCTTGAAATAGATAATGTGTGACGATCAAGAATACCATAAAGAACATCCTTTAGTGCCTCCGATGTAGTATATTTGACATGATGTAGAGCAATAAATCGTTCTACAATTTTTCCTTTGTCGTTCAAGAACCTAGCAATAAAAATAAAAAGTAAAATGTATTCAACAATGTTATATGGAGGCATGGAGAATAATATGTAATAGGAATTGGAAAATACAACTACTAACCTCAACATCACCGCCATTTGCTCTTTGACAGATATATCACGCGACTCATCAATAAGCATAGAGAATTGTCTTTCACCAAGCTCTTCCATAATGACCTTGGTAATTTCATGTGCACAACACGTTGCAAGCTCCTTTTGAATGTCACCAGAAGTCATTGTGCAATTTTTTGGACCACGGCCAAAAGCATCTCTCACTTTTTCATCATTAGATTTTACCCAATCCACCATCTCTCTAAAATTGCCCTTGTTTAGAGAAGTAGAGCTTTCATCATGGCCACGGAAAGCAATGCCCTGTGCTATGAGATATCTAGTACAATCTAAAGAACAAGTCAAACGGATCTTATAGAATTCTTCTGATTCTCTAGTTGCTCTAGCAAAGATACTTGTCACACTATGCCTTTGATTATTATAATCATCATAGTGCTTCATACATGAGTTGTGTTTACTATTATGACTACCAATATGATCTTTGAAGCCTTTAGATGCATGCTTCCAATCTTTAAATCCGTCTTTGTTAAAGACTTCATAACCAAAGTGTTCGGCCCTCCCGGACGGCTTAAAGAGAAAGCAATAAAAACAATAAGCTGCATCCTTCGACTCACTGTATTCAATCCATGTATAATTCTTATACCATGCTTTACAAAACGCTCTTTAAGACTTCCCAAATTGAGTACGAGGAAATATTGCTAAATCTGGTTGCGTTGGACCCTTCAATATATATGCCCTCCTCACTTGGTCTTGAATATCCGTAGCATACTCATGAATTTGTTTCCTACATCCTGGAACACGTACAATCTCATTTGGATTAAATTCATTGGCAACATTAGGCGGTGTTTCTTCTACTTCGGCTTCCGGTTGCACAACATTAACATTCTCAATACTTGTTCTAGGAACCAAAAATTTTCTCATCTCTGAAATTTAATTATCTAGAAAAATAAAATATGAGGTTAAATTGAAAGTAAAATGGTCCGATTTTGGTAAGCAAGCGAGAGCCTTTAACTCTAAAGCCCACAACTAAATCTAATTACTTTAAATAATAATAAAAATATAACATAAATAAATAAAATAAATTAATTAATAAATTAAACTAATTGTTAAATTAAACCAATTAATAACTAAACCTAATTCACACATGTTTATACCAATTTAAAAAAATCGAGAAAAAAAAAAGTAAATTAGACAAAACTACCACACACTACCTACACCTAATTCTCTTTATAGTTTCAATTATTAACTTTTTTTATTAAAAAAATTGCAAAACAAAATAACACAACACTACACATTTTTTTGGTTAACTCAACACAGGACCACACACTACCTAGACACATTACACACACACTACCTAGTAGCTATCCTACTTCTCTTCTCTACACTACCACCACACAACACAACACAACTTTCATAGTTTCATTTTCAATTTTATTTATCCTTTTCATTTACTGTGACAACAATAACTAAACACAACACAAACACAACTACACTAGCAGTCAAGCATGGAAGTGGAAATTGGCGAAATAAAAGAAGAAGATAGGGGAGATTATCACCTTACGGTCACAACTCACGACGGAGAGATGAGGCGGTAGAGTTTTATTTTTCTCAAAACCTTTTTACCAGTAGTTTTGTAAGAAGGTTAAGGGTTTGTTTTAAGGATATTTTTGTTTTGTTTTGATTCATTAATAATTAATTGGGTTGGGCCTAGACCATTGGTTATTTATTTGTTTTAATTTTTACACCATGTTTTGACTAATTTTGCCCCTAATTTTATCTAAAACTCTAATATTAAATTAGGCGAAATACAAAGAAAATAGGGGTTGAGCCCGGGCGGATGCCCGGGCTAGCTGGGCACTAGAATGGCTTTTTTGTATGAGAATGTGAGAATGAAAAAGTCCAATGGTTCAGATTCATTCTCGCATTCTCATATAAAAAAGTCATTCTCAAATGATATGCCCTTATATATATATATATATATATATATATATATATATATATATATATATATATATATATATATATATATATATATATATATATATATATATATATATATATATATAATTTATTTAATATTTAAACTATTAATAATTAATAAATTATTTAATATTTTAACTATTAATTATTAATTCAAGTATTAAAGATCAAATAAATTATTTAATAATTTAACTATTTTATATTTTAATTCTTATTATTGTAATTAATGTGCATTTGAAATGTTCTTATCTAATACATTTAATTATGGTTGAAATACGAAATATCAATATATTTAATAAATTAAATATTTTAGTTTATTTTAACTATCTAATTTATTAAATAATTAGTTATTTAAATATTTAAATATTAATATTTTAATTATTTAGTTTATTAAAAAATTAATTTTTTAAATATTTCAACTATTTAATATCCAATCACACTTTAATAATTTGTTTAAATATTTAAAAACTTGTAAAAAAATTTTAATAATTAACTAATTAAATACTTTAACATGACTATTTAACTTTAATAATTAATTAAATAAATATTTTAATTATTATTTAATTATTAACATTACTATTCAACATTTTAGACAAAACATAACATAACATAACTCATTTTAAAAAAATTTCATTTAAAAAAATTATCACAAGTATTCTTTATATACATATGCATTGCGATTTTGTAACATGGAAAATTAGTGTCCTAGTGGATTTCACAAGTATTCTTTATATACATATTTTTTAGGCAAAATACCCTTTTTGGTCCCGTATGTTAACCTCAAGGTTCACTTTGGTCCCTTAACTTTAAAAAGTTTCATATTGGTACCTTAACTCTCCAAAAGGTGTCATTTTACTCCTTTTTGTCATATTAGCGACTGATTTAGCGACCAATTTTTGAGTTTTTCTGTCGCTAATATGACAAAAAGGACTAATATGGCACCTTTTGAAGAGTTAAGGGACCAATATGAAACTTTTTGAAGTTAAGGGACCAAAATGAACCCTGATGTTAACATACGGGACCAAAAAGGACATTTTGCCTATTTTTTATAAGTGATTTTTATGATCATATCGCCAACATGTTTATGTTGATATGGTTCTTCTCCTCTAGGTTTCACATATCCTATATCTTTTCTAGCATTTCTACTAATTCCAGTTTTTCAGTTTTTAGTTTGCAAATATGTTCTTTTAACTCAGAATTTTATGCTTTTAGTTTTCTAGATTCCTCATAATCGAATACCAGATCGTGTTTCAAGTTCTTGTATTTGATTTGAAGTTTCTGATGTTTTTCAAGAATTTATGATAAGCTATCTTCTAATTGAGATCTATAAAAGTTATAGAATACCCCTTCTTCTTTTGTGTCTGATTGTGATTCGGATGAACTGGAATCACTTGATATACTGGCCATCAAGGCAATGTTGGCACGTTCATCTTCTGATTCAGATTCTACTCCAAAAGATTCTGAGTCGTCCCATGTAGCCATAAGACTTTTCTTCTTTTCTTTAAAATTCTTCTTTGGTTTTTCCCTCTGAAGTTTAGGACAATCGCTTTTGTAGTGACTAGGTTCCTTGCATATGTTACATACAATTTCCTTGCTTCTAGACTTTATGTGTCCAGAAGATGATCCAGAGTGATCTTCTGATCTTTTAGGGTTTTTGAACTTCTTTTGTCTTTGCTTCCAGAGTTGTTGGACTCTTCTAGAGAGAAGAGATAGTATGTCTTCTTCTGATGAGGAACCCTGTAATACGGTGAACTGACTTTTTATCGATCGAAATGTCGCGGTTAAGCATGAGTCGCCACCGACTTTTATTTTATCCAAACAAATTCAGAAAGGCTAAAAGAAACAGAAAAAAACCTTTTAAAGAAATCTAAGTTCGGGGGGTAATTTATGCAAAGGGAAGGTGTGAGGCACCCTTTGCATCCATGGTTTTCCATGGGCTCTTAATTGCTTTGCTTGCTCGTTTTCAGAAAATGTAGATGAAAGAGGAAAAAATGGACTTTAGCTCGTAAAATGAGCGTAGCCAGTTTTTGAAGAATTTTGAGAAAGAATATAGAAAATAGAGCATGGCAAGGCAATTAGGGGCAATTACCTTAAACTCAGATGATAGGTCTCTTTTTAGCCTTTCAGAATGAAAGGGTCAATCCTTGCCATAAGAGGGCAGGAAGCCTTTCGTTTGGAGGTAGAACGGTCATCTCGTTATCATTCGCCCAAAGACTGACCCATGCCATAGAGAGGCAGGTAGTCTAAGAGGAAGGATCCAGAATAGCCTTTCGTAGGCAACCAGAAGATACCTCAGCCTTTTTCGTAGGCAACTTCCGAGGGTCGAGGTCATGTTAGTGTATCGAAGGCAGCATCATTAGGGACCATGACCTTTAATCGAGGCAACATGGCTGAGGTATCCTCGTATTCGAGGGACTGGCTATTCTGCAAAAAATACACAAGGCAAAGGCAACGGGCAACATGCAACAGAGAGGGTTACCCAAAAGTGTGCGTGTGTGCACCAATCACATGATTCAATTCGGAATATATTATCTTATAATTAAATGGCTCTAATTCAGTTCAAGATTGCACTCCCTAAATTACTAACCACGCAATTTAAATGATATAATCACACAAATACGGGGGAGGGAAATTGTAACCAGCGGATCCCTTAATAGGGTTTGATATAAGTAATAATAAAGCATAAAATATTAAGGTTAGGGTTTAGGGTTACCAACACTCGTAGCCTTGGCGGTCAACAAACCCTGAAAATTGAAAAGGAAGCAATAAACAGAAGAGAGTGAGTGTATTATTTGTTCAGAGGCAACTAGGGTTAACCCTAAAAATAAACATAACAATACAGAAAAAGGGTAAAAGAAACATAGCTTCGATTGATGAAGGTTGAGAATTGGAGGTAGATTGAAGCATTGACTCTAACCATCTGATAATTGAATAGAGAAATAAGAGGAAGTGAGTGTAGAGGGATTTCATTGACAGGGGCAATCAAACCCTAATTAAAACAAAATAATAGGCGAAAAATATTAAATAAGAAGAAATTAGAACTTAGCTTCGTTCTTTGACGTGGCGCGCAGTCGGAAGGCGCTTGAAAAGACAATCCTGAAAAGGCACAGAAAAAGAAATATATTGAGTGTACGCACGATCTTCGTAAAACCCTGATTCAGGTATAAGTTAGTCATAGTTAATAAAATTGTGAGATTTTGGATCGAACTCTAGTATGGCCGAAGGGTAGCTTCTTGGTTCGACAGGGTTAAGCATGAAGTCGAAGGTTGTTCACATGCTTGTGTCGAAGATGCTAGGGTTGTTAGCATGTTAAATTAGGTTTTAGTGTTTAAACCCTAATTTGTTAAGTTAGCTTGTTTATTAAGTTGACTTGTGTAATGGGCCTTGTGGAAAAAGCCCATTAGTTAGTATGTTAGGTTTTATTATAAATAGCATACTAGTCTCTCATCATTGCTAAGCTGCAAATCCTAATTTAGGGTGAGAGAGGTTATTTGTTATTCTTGTAAACTTGTAATCTTGTTTTAAGAGAAAGTAAAAGAATAACGGTTATAACCAATTATTGTGTTCTTCTTCTCCCCTATAATTTCCTATTATACTTTGTTATTGGTATCGTTTTTCACAACAAATTGGTGCGGTGAGCGTGGAGAAGATGCCGTCAACAAAGTATGAGATTGAAAAATTCACCGGAGTGAATGATTTCGGTCTGTGGCGCTTGAAGATGAAAGCCCTACTGGTTCAGCAGGGTTGTTTGGAAGCGTTGAAGGGAGAGGCAGCCATGAATGCTGCATTAACGGCAGCGGAGAAGACAACTATGATCGAGAAAGCACACAGCGCAATTCTGTTGAGCCTTGGTGATAAGGTTCTCCGACAGGTATCAAAGGAGACGACGGCATCAGGGTTATGGGTGAAACTTGAAAGTTTGTATATGACCAAATCGCTGGTAAATCGACTCTACCTGAAGCAAGCTTTGTATTCATTCAAGATGATTGAAGACAAAGTATTGGCTGAACAGTTGGATATGTTCAACAAGCTGATTCTTGATCTTGAAAATATTGATGTGAAGATCGATGATGAAGATCAAGCGCTGTTACTATTGTGTTCTTTGCCTAGATCACATGCTCACTTCAAAGAAACTCTCTTGTATGGAAGGGAGTCCCTGACGTTTGAAGAAGTTCAGTCAGCCTTGTACTCTAAGGACTTGAATGAACGAAAGGAGCATAAACCTTTGACTGTTGGCGAAGGTTTGGCCGTTAAAGGAAAACTCTTACGAAAGGATGGTAAGTTCGACAAGAAGAAAGGCAAAAGCCAGTCGAAGTCTTACAGTGGCGAAGCATCTGGCATTCGATGCTACCATTGTAAAAAGGAGGGTCACACAAGAAAGGTGTGCCCTGAACGCCTGAAATATCATGGAGGTAAGGATAATGGCAACGCTGCCATTGTTCAAGATGATTTCGAATCATCTGATGTTCTTGTGGTTTCAAGCAGTGACTCTAAGAGAGAGTGGATTATGGATTCAGGTTGCACTTGGCACATGACTCCAAACAAAGACTTGTTCGAGGAATTATGTGATCAAGATGGTGGATCAGTATTGCTGGGAAACAACAAGGCTTGCAAGATTGCAGGTATTGGATCTGTTAGATTCAAGCCCCATGATGAGTCAATAAGGTTGTTGACTGAAGTCAGGTATGTTCCTGATTTGAAGAGAAATCTGCTTTCTCTTGGTGAATTCGACAAGAAATGATATGTTTTCCAAGGAGAGAAAAGTATCCTAAGAGTCATGAAGGGTTCGAAGGAAGTCTTGAGAGGCGTGAAGAAACAAGGCTTGTATACCCTTGAGGCTGAAGTTGTAAGTGGTTCGACAAATGTTGCATCCACGAAACCTTTGTCGAAAACTGAAATCTGGCACATGAGATTGGGCCATGTCAGTGAAAGGGGTCTGGTCGAATTAGGGAAACAAAATCTGCTTGGTGGAGACAAAGTCGAAAAGCTGAAGTTTTGTGAACCCTGTGTACTTGGAAAATCTTGCAGAGTGAAGTTCAACAAAGGCAAATCAAGAACACATGGATCCCTTGATTACATCCATGCTGATCTTTGGGGGCCTGCAAGGTGTGCATCACATTCTGGGGCAAGGTATTTCCTATCCATAGTAGATGATTATTCCAGAAAATTATGGGTATTCATCCAGAAGACTAAGGATGAAACGTTTGAGAATTTCAAAAGTTGGAAGACTCTGGTTGAAAATCAGACTGGCAGAAAGGTCAAGAGGTTGAGAACCGACAATGGCCTTGAATTTTGCAATGAGGCATTCGACAGTTTTTGTGCTACCTCTGGTATTGCAAGGCATAGAACTACTGCAGGTACTCCACAACAAAATGGTTTGGCTGAAAGGTTTAATCGAACTATTTTGGAGAGAGTTAGATGTATGTTGACTAGTGCGGGGTTAAAGAAGGTGTTCTGGGTTGAGGCTGTTGCGACAGCAACATATCTGATAAACAGATGTCCTTCGACAGCGTTAGATATGAAGACACCTGAAGAAGTTTGGTCGGGACATCCACCAGATCTCGACAAACTGAGAGTATTTGGCTGCATAGCCTATGCTCACATTAGGCAAGACAAGGTCGAACCTAGAGCTCTGAAATGCATGTTCATGGGATACCCAGAAGGAGTCAAAGCTTATAGGCTATGGTGCCTAGAGCCAGGTCATAGGAGGTGTATCACCAGTCGAGATGTTGTTTTCAATGAAGCTGAAATGGCTTTTAAGAAAACTGATGATGTTGGTCGAAGTACAGAAACATCTGACGAAGAGCTGGAACAGGTAGAGATTCCTGTTGAGGTGGAGCATGCTGATGCTGAATTGCATGTCCCTGATGAAGTCGAAGAAGAAGCAGAAGATGCTGAGGAAGTTGAGGAAACTGACGATGACTACCTATTGTCGAGAGATAGGTCGAGAAGAGTCATCAAACCACCTCAGAGACTTGGGTATGCAGATCTTATAGCTTATGCATTAATCTCTGCCAGTGAGGTTCTTGATGATGAACCTAGAGATTATAAGGAAGTTATGAGGAGTCAAAATAAGACTAAATGGCTGAAGGCCATGGATGATGAGATGAAATCTCTTCATGATAATCACACTTGGGAACTGATCAAGAAACCTGCTGGGGCAAGGTTAGTCAGCTGTAAATGGATTTTCAAAGTTAAGGAAGGAATTGAAGGAGTGACGTCGAAAAGATATAAGGCAAGGTTAGTCGCAAGGGGTTTCACTCAGAAAGAAGGTGTCGACTTCAATGATGTGTTTTCTCCTGTTGTGAAACATAGGTCCATTCGAATGCTGCTTGCCATGGTGGCACAGTTCGATCTTGAACTGGAACAGATGGATGTGAAAATTGCGTTCTTGTATGGTGATCTAGATGAAACGATCCTGATGAGGCAACCTGAAGGGTATGTCGAAAAGGGGAAGGATGATTATGTGTGTAAGTTAAAGAGATCCTTGTATGGGCTGAAACAATCTCCTCGACAGTGGAATAGGAGATTCGACAAGTTCATGGCACGTATAAGTTTCATTAGAAGTCAGTTCGACCACTGTGTTTACTTCAGATTTCGACCTGGTAATTCATTTGTTATTTTGTTGCTTTATGTGGATGATATTCTCATAGCAAGCAACAGTGTCGAAGATGTGATGAGGGTGAAGGCTGAACTCAATAAGGAGTTCGATATGAAGGATCTGGGAGCTGCTTCCAGGATTCTTGGAATTGACATTCGAAGAGATAGAAAGAAGTCGAAGTTATGACTATCTCAAGAGGCATATTTACGGAAGATTCTTGAAAAGTTTGGTATGTCGAATTCGAAGCCAGTTGTGACTCCAACAAACCCTCAATTCAAGCTGAGTATTGATCAGTGTCCCAGTACTGATGTGGAAAGAGCCTATATGAATAGCATCCCATATGCTAATATAGTTGGTTCTTTGATGTATGCTATGGTTTGTACTAGACCCGACATACCATACGCAGTAAGTCTTGTAAGCAGGTACATGGCGAATCCTGGAAAGGCTCACTGGCAAGCATTGAAGTGGATTTTAAGGTACATAAATGGGTCTCTGAATAGAGTCCTAATTTATGGTGGAGCCTTGGGTGAAGATGGTAAAGCAGTAATCGAAGGATATGTCGACTCTGATTATGCAGGTTGTATGGATTCCAGGAAATCTATTTCTGGATATGTTTTCACTATGTTTGGCACAGCAATTAGTTGGAAAGCAACACTTTAGAAGGTTGTTGCTCTATCAACCACTGAAGCAGAGTACATTGCATTAACTGAAGCTGTGAAAGAAGCATTGTGGCTTGAAGGTTTTGCGAAGGAGCTGAAACTTCAAGGTCGAGGTATCACTGTTAAATGTGATAGTCAAAGTGCAATACACCTGTCGAAGAATTCAGCCTATCATGAGCGAACTAAGCACATTGATGTGAGGCTGCATTTCGTCAGAGGAGTAATCGAGCGTGGAGAAGTCCAAGTGCTGAAGGTTTCGACTGAAGACAATGCTGCTGATATGATCACCAAGACATTTTCGAGTTGCAAGTTTTTCCACTGTATGCAGTTGATAAAGCTGCATGAAGAAAGCTAGTTTGTTCCCTTGATGTTGTAGAGTTAGATCCAAGGTGGAGATTTGTGAGATTTTGGATCGAACTCTAGTATGGCCGAAGGGTAGCTTCTTGGTTCGACAGGGTTAAGCATGAAGTCGAAGGTTGTTCACATGCTTGTGTCGAAGATGCTAGGGTTGTTAGCATGTTAAATTAGGTTTTAGTGTTTAAACCCTAATTTGTTAAGTTAGCTTGTTTATTAAGTTGACTTGTGTAATGGGCCTTGTGGAAAAAGCCCATTAGTTAGTATGTTAGGTTTTATTATAAATAGCATACTAGTCTCTCATCATTGCTAAGCTGCAAATCCTAATTTAGGGTGAGAGAGGTTATTTGTTATTCTTGTAAACTTGTAATCTTGTTTTAAGAGAAAGTAAAAGAATAACGGTTATAACCAATTATTGTGTTCTTCTTCTCCCCTATAATTTCCTATTATACTTTGTTATTGGTATCGTTTTTCACAACAAAAATAAATAAAACCCAAATTAATTAATTTGACAAAAATATATTTTCGATTAAATTATCTAATCCTAATGTGTATGTTAATACTAAAAATATTAATAATTAGATAATTGAACTGTTAAATTAGTTTAAACATACAATTATTTAATTAAAATAAATAACTTTTAATATTTTTTATGAAAAAGGAAAATTTAGAACAAAATTTATTAAGAAAAATACTTAAAATAATTTTCAAAGGAAAACAAATTGTTAAACAATATATAAGTGAATAAAAGAATAAGCTATAATTAAATAAATAAATAAAATAAAAGAAGATAGAAGAAGAGGGACTTAGCGAGATTGATTCTGTGTGACGCATCCTTGAGTGTCCATGGTGGACTGCGCCTTTTGTAAGCGTTGGATCTAAGGCGTGTGCGATCTGAAGGCCCAGGTTGGCCGGTACACTGTTGTGTGTAGGCTGGACACACTGGATCTTGTAGTAAACAAATCCTAAAAATATATTGTGAGAACCTGGGGATCGAACATCCTTGAGTGTCCATGGTGGAGTGCGCCTTTTGTAAGCGTTGGATCTAAGGCGTGTGCGATCTGAAGGCCCAGGTTAGCCGGTACACCGTTGCGTGTGTAGGCTGGACACACTGGATCTTGTAGTAAACAAATCCTAAAAATATATTGTGAGAACCTGGGGATCGAACCCAGGCCCTTGTGGAACACGTACACTTATGTTCACCATCCCAACCAAACGCGCGCTTTGTTTTATGATCAACATCGTTAAATAATATATGAAAATAACGAAAGACATGGATTCAAACCAGAAAAACCGCGCCTCCACTGCTCATCATCTTTTTCGTTCGGAACTGGACCAGTGTATCTCCATAGCAATCAAAACGCATTAGAAACATGTTGTGTCAACTGAGATCGAACGGAATTGGCCCTATAAACGCGACTATGCCATCGGTTTCACTCGATTTTACCTAAATAAAAAGAACCTAATTCGAAAGCTTCAAACCCTATCAATGGTGATTTAGCCATACAAGCATAGAAATGCAATTAACTTTCCAGAATTACTCATAACCTTATGACAATCACGAATATGTAATCAAATTGAATTAATAATGCGTAAATCATTGAAATTAAGTTTGAATTAGGAGTTGCAAACCGTGGCCTTTCGGGAGCGATTTTGTAGGTGCTTGGCTTTGATAATGTTTGGAAATCCTTCAATAATCTTCAAGGAATGCGCAGGGATCAATAGAACACCAAGAATTAGCCTGCAACTCAGAATTCAAGTTTGATATTTTCTTCAATTTTTGTACTCGGGCATGGATCTTTTGATGCTGCAAAACTTGATGAATCCGACCCCCTCTCAATGCCAATGTGTTGTGTACTTATAGGTGAACATATTAGGGCAACAAAACTAAAGGAAATCTTTGTGAATCTTTGGTTTCTAATTTGGCAAAATTTGATTGAAATATATATCCAATTCTTTCTAAATTAGCTCAACTCAAATATTTTTTTCCAACCAATCTTCATGGATCACAAAATTTGACTCATCAATGTAATATATTTGATTGGAATTGAGGCATAATGAGATCTCTAACTATTTTTATGATTTTATGTATTTAATTTATGATTTAAAATAATAAAAACCATAAAATAAATAATAAAAGCCTAAAAAATAAAAAACTCTTATCTTAGGGAGTGCATGGGCTTATGATGAAGATTGGATAGAAATAATGTAGGCCCAATTGGAAATGTTTGGAGTTTTGAGCTTTTTTTCTTCACATATGCCTTTGAAAATAGTCCAACTTTGACAAGGCCTATCTCCCTCAATTTTTGAGGTATGGAAGTGTTCTAAGACCTTTTAGAAACCTTAGAGAGTCCCCTAACCAGTGTTTTTGGTCCCATGTCAAAATAATTTTCCATGCTCCTTGTATGTTCTTTTGAAAAAAATGACTTCTTGTTGACTTTTGAAAAGGACCTATAATGTTTTGGTCCATATCTCTCAAATGAAGCATTTTTAGACTTGACATGTGAGAGACAATTTTGTAGAGAATCAAATTTCCTTCAAAATGAGAGTTATGGCTGGTCAAAGTTCAGTTGACTTTTCCTATACAAAACCCTAATTTAGAAACCTTTTGATTTGCTGATTTTTTATCTTTCCTTGATGAACCATGATCAATTCTTGATCAAATGGTGGATGATACTTCAATATGAGGATCTTGACAAAAAAATCAGAAGTTTTGACTTTACTTTGACCACAGTTGACTTTTTAGGTCAACCAGTCGACTGTTGACTTTCTGAACAATTGAGTGACCAATCCTTTGAGATGAGACTTGATATTTGTCATGGAGATGATGTGAGATATATTGAACCATATGAGATGCCTTGGAGCCATTGACTCAGTGATTTTCCTTTGAACAGACCAAACCCTTAGGAGAAAATGTATGGGCAAATTTTGGGGTATGATAGCTGCCCCTGTTCAATTATCTTAAACCTGAAGATGTAGAGTGGTTTATATGCCAGTCGGTATCTGAAGGTAGAAGATGATTGAACACTAGAATACCAAGAAATTTGCCCTAGCTGCAGTAGGGACTTTTTCGGAGATGGGCTTAAAGATGCCATCCAGGTGTTTCGAGAAGATGTATGATGGAGATGGGCTTGAAGATGCCATCCGACTTGATATACTTGAGAGTCAGAATGTGTCGTACGTTAGACTGTTTCTGCGCCTTAGACTTAGGTTGAGTCGTACGTTGGACTGGGTCTAGCTTGCATCCTCAGATGTCTGGAAAACCGTGCGTTAGGTCGAAGAATAAATCGTGCGTTAGACTATTCTTAATTGCATCCTCAGATGTCTGGAAAACCGTGCGTTAGGTCGAAGAATAAATCGTGCGTTAGACTATTCTCAATTGCATCCTCAGATGTCTGGAAAACCGTGCGTTAGGTCGAAGAATAATCGTGCGTTAGACTATTCTCAATTGCATCCTCAGATGTCTGAAAAACCGTGCGTCAGGTTGATGGATGAGTCGTGCGTTAGACTAATCTCAATTGCATCCTCAGATGTCTGGAAAACCGTGCGTTAGGTTGATGGATGAGTCGTGCGTTAGACTAATCCAAATTTCATCCATAGATGTCTGGAATGCCGTGCGTTAGGTTGATGGATGAGTCGTGCGTTAGACTAATCCAAATTGCATCCGTAGATGTCTGGAATGCCGTGCGTTAGGCTGGAATTTTTTGTATTGAGGAATATTTGTTGGAGCTGGGCTTAAAGATGCCATCCAGATGTCGAGACTGAAGTGTTTGAGAAGTAGTTGTTTGAATGTTGATCGTATAGTAGATGAATTAGATTTTTGGAGAGTTGGTCGTGTCAGCACCGTTCGTAGTAACTGAATTAGACCTTGGAAGATGGTCGTGTCTACATCATTCGTAATGATAGAATTAGATCTTTTTGTCGTGTCAGTACCGTTCGTAGTATCTGAATTAGACTGGAAAGGTCAGTGATCGTGTCTACACCGTTCGTGATGATAGAATTAGATCTCTGAGAGTTGACCGTGTCTACATCGTTCGTGATGATAGAATTAGATTCTCTTGTCGTGTCAGCACTGTTCGTAGTAACTGAATTAGACTGGGAAGGTCAGTGATCGTGTCTACACCGTTCGTGATGATAGAATTAGATCTCTGAGAGTTGACCGTGTCTACATCGTTCGTGATGATAGAATTAGATCTTTTGTCGTGTCAGTACCGTTCGTAGTAGCTGAATTAGACTGGAAAGGTCAGTGATCGTGTCTACACCGTTCGTGATGATAGAATTAGATTCTCTTGTCGTGTCAGCACTGTTCGTAGTAACTGAATTAGACTGGGAAGGTCAGTGATCGTGTCTACACCGTTCGTGATGATAGAATTAGATCTCTGAGAGGTGACCGTGTCAGTACCGTTCGTAGTAACTGAATTAGATCTTTGAAAATGATCGTGTCATTACCGTTCGTGGTAAATGATTTAGATCTTGGAAAGTTGGAGATTTCGTTCATTTGTCGGTACCTGTATTATGTAATGAGTTCCTCAAAATAAATGAGAAACTTTGTATGTTATGGATGAATTCATTACGAGGTAATGTATGCAATGTATGAATATGTTTATGATATGTGATTTATGTTGTCTTGATTGAGAAAATAAATCTCTATGCCCTTGTGATTTTGATGTCTGATCTTGTTTTGAAGATGCTCAGCTGGGGGGTTTATAATTTCTGCTTGGGGATGATCAGTAACTTGATGTTCCCTGATTGGGGATTAGAGATATTAATAAACCATGTTGGGGAAGAGCAAAGTGTTGGAGAACCGGTAAACTCTGTCGGGGAGCCATGTCTTTGTCGGGACGGGAGCATTTGAAGATATCTTCTTAATGATTGCTCTGCGGGGGTATGATCTTGTGAACACGGCTCTGTGGGGAGACATGGGTGTCTTGAAAGTTGCCCCCAGTATTATAGTACTTGCCATTCCTAGATTTGATTGATTAGGCCACACCACTGAGTATTGATCAAGATATCTGACTGGACTTGTATAAATTTGCCCCTGCTAGAAAGAAATTTAGAAGGGTTCGCCTCGTGTGGACTTTATGGGGTGTGCACTATGGGCGACATGCCCCTAGTACTTAATATAATGCCCATGATCATTGATGCTTCTGGGAGATTTTTTGAAGTTTGACCTGATTGCCCCCAGATTGATTGGATAAACCATGTCGTCCCCCTTGAATACATAAGAGACATTGCTTCTGAAGTGATTTTGTCTATCGGGATGACTTTCAGTCATTAGTTGTACCCTGTGCAAGTTCTTTCTGATGCTAACATTTGAAATTATGTAGCAGAATATGTTTAATAATGAATTCATGAGATGCAATTCATACGTCTGTCTTGAGTTTTTGAAAAACATTAAAACTGGAGATGTAAAAGCGTGATATTTGTAAAAACATGATATTTGTAACAACGTGGTATTTGTAACAACGTGATGTTTGTAAACATGAAATATCAACTCAGCATTCTTGGTAACCTTAAGGAGTCAGGATACCTTTTGGTGACAATATGCTTTCGAACTAACCATGCTTCAGTTAGGACTTTCAAGGGTTGTAACGTGGCTTGGTTCACGGTTTAAGAAACAAAGGATAATGGCTCAAAATTTATTTATACCCATCCCTTTCTTCGTGATGTTCTTCAGTCCTAAGCTCAGTTAATTCAACTTATGCATTCAGGTTCCAAGAGACTTTTGGATTTGCACCTTTGATCATGATGATGGTTCACAAGCAAAGAGAACTTTTGAGATGGCAGTCACTTCTTCCTTTTGGTAGTCACAACATTGTGTTGTTCAGGAATTCATTGACTTCTCTTTTTTCATCTTTTTGATATCCCTACTTTTGCCTGAACTGTCTATTTTGAGGTTACAGTCAGCGCGATGCCTTGATTTTTGCCTAAGTCATCTTTTTTTGATTTTTGACTTAGCAGGCTTTTCTTTGTATATATGTTTTTTCATTTTTTTTTCTTTTTGAAAGATATTGACTGCCTTGCTTGATGATTGATGAACCATCATTAGCCTTTGATTGACATCTCCCACGCTTGCTTGTGATTGAAATCTTTGTTGAAAGGTGTACTGAATGACTCTCTTAAAATAGAATGCACAATCCAGATTAAATGAGAACTACCCTGCCCCAGGTTATGATCAAGGGTTTTAATTAGCACAAGAAAGAAACTTCTACTTCTTAGGCTCAAAGGGGGTTGACGAGGGATTAACATCCTTATATCTCCACTGTTTAAGAATTGAAACAATGCCTGTACATCATCAGCATAGTCTGTTCAAAAGCATATTGTATGAGGTCGCGGTATCGTTTTCGTCATCCTCCCTTAAAAGGCTTACAGCTTAGTAGGAGTTGAATATCACAAAACACACACAAAGTAAAGACATAATTTAAAATGAGTGATAGCGAAATAATTTATTCAAGACAAACATATGCAATGCACTGATGATGATTATTAAAACAGATAATGTCTATCATAATTCCAATGTTTAAACAAACAGGAAAAGAAATCGCAAATGAAAGTAAGTCTAATGATCTAAAAAGTTCATCCTTCTAAACACTAATCAATCTTGTCGTGACTAGGAATGGGAGCAGTGATCACTACAGGAGTCTTGGGATGATTGAATTCAATTTCACCAGCATCGATCATGTCTTGAATCTTGTTCTTCAATGGCCAACAATCATTTGTATCATGTCCAGGGCTATTGGAATGATATGCGCACCTCGAATTGGGCTTATAGCTAGGAGCGGAAGTGTTGGACTTCACAGGAGGATCCCTCACAGTAATCAAGTTTGCTTTCAACAACTGTTGCAATGCCTGAGCCAGTGACATGTTGATCTTCGTGAACTGACGCTTGGGTGCATCTGGCTTGCGTCTTTGTTGTTATGGAAATGCCCCAGCGGATAGGTTGTGTTCATTACGACCTTTCGGGTTGTGCAAAATATTAGCCATAGGAGGTTTCTCAAGTAAATTGAAGCCAATGGTCTTGTCATCAATGAGGTCTTGAATCTTGTGCTTTAATTGCCAGCAATCCTCTGTATCATGACCAGGACTATTCGAATGATAAGCACATCTCGCATGGTACTTATACCCAGGAGCGGGATTAGTAGGAAATGAATACGGAGGCAATAGAGTTATCAAGTTCTGATTGAGCAATTGTTGCAGAGTGTGAGACAGCGGCATGGGTAACGGAGTGAATGATCGCTTAGGTTTGGATTTCCATTTATCTTGCACACCTTGCTCCCTTTGTTGGTCCTTCTCCTTCTCGGCCAGAAGTGCCTTTAATTCTTCTTGCCCCTTGGCCAAATGAAAGATTATTTTCTGAAACTGGTTATTCTGAGCTTGAAGATTTTTGACGGATTGTTCGAGATCCATTTTCTTACTGAAATAAACAGCGATGTTGGATGAGAGATCTATTGTAAGAAACCTATTATGCGATGTGATGAATGCAAATGCAATATTTTCAAGGATCTTTAGGAATTTAGTTAGCAACATTAGGAAATGATTTAGTCGCGTCTTTGTCTGAAGAATTCTGAATTTCGTCTTTGAACATCCTTCTTTGAGAATCAAGCTCACCATATCGAGTGGGTCGTCGCCTCTGATTCGGGATACTTCTGAATTTGAAGATACATGGCTAGAGGAAAATAAATCCGCTTGCCCCTTGATAGGTACTGAGTCTCTGGATTTGAAGGCATGTGGCTAAAGGAAAATAAATCCTTTTGCCCCTAGATAGGAATTCAGTCCTTGATAAGAGCACCTGAAATTGTGCGCCCTAAATCCCTAAGATCCTTGAAAGGGTTAGTCAACATGTTATGCTTATGATGTCATGATGTTATGCGAATGCAGCTCATAAGGCATAGTGTGAGATATTAAGGACAAACAAGTCCTTTCAATAAAACCTGCGAGGAAACGAAGGTTGGTAGCAAACACAAACAAGTCACGCAAGTCACACAATTTTTGGCTTAAGGCTTGCATGGAGTCTGATCAGGTGTCCTTCCCAAGGGTATTTCTATGGATAAGGAGATTTCAGCAATGGGTTC
>NC_081182.1:124438860-124525598 GCF_029867415.1 Vicia villosa | reverse complement strand
GACTTAGCGAGATTGATTCTGTGTGACGCAATCCTTGAGTGTCCATGGTGGACTGCGCCTTTTGTAGAGCGATGGTGGATCTAAGGCTGTGTAGCGATCTGAAGGCCCCAGGTTGGCCGGTACACTGTTGTGTGTAGGCTGGACACACTGGATCTTGTAGTAAAACAAATCCTAAAAATATATTGTCGAGAACCTGGGGATCGAACATCCTTGAGTGTCCATGGTGGAGTGCGCCTTTTGTAAGCGTTGGATCTAAGAGCGTGTGTGCGATTCTGAAGGCCCAGGTTAGCCGGTACACCGTTGCGTGTGTAGGCTGGACACACTGGATCTTGTAGTAAACAAATCCTAAAAATATATTGTGACGAACCTGGGGATCGAACCCCAGGCCCTTGTGGAACACGTACACTTATGTTCACCATCCCAACCAAGACGCGCGCTTTGTTTTATGATCAACATCGTTAAATAATATATGAAAAATAACGAAAGACATGGATTCAAACCAGAAAAAACCGCGCCCTCCACTGCTCATCATCTTTTTTCGTTCGGAACTGCGACCAGTGTATCTCCATAGCAATCAAAACGCAATTAGAAAACATGTTGTGTCAACTGAGATCGAACGGAATTGGCCCTATAAACGCGACTATGCCATCGGTTTCACTCGATTTTACCTAAATAAAAAGAACCTAATTCGAAAGCTTCAAACCCTATCAATGGTGATTTAGCCATACAAGCATAGAAATGCAATTAAACTTTCCAGAATTACTCATAACCTTATGACAATCACGAATATGTAATCAAATTGAATTAATAATGCGTAAATCATTGAAATTAAGTTTGAATTAGGAGTTGCAAACCGTGGCCTTTCGGGAGCGATTTTGTAGGTGCTTGGCTTTGATAATGTTTGGAAATCCTTCAATAATCTTCAAGGAATGCGCAGGGATCAATAGAACACCAAGAATTAGCCTGCAACTCAGAATTCAAGTTTGATATTTTCTTCAATTTTTGTACTCGGGCATGGATCTTTTGATGCTGCAAAACTTGATGAATCCGACCCCCTCTCAATGCCAATGTGTTGTGTACTTATAGGTGAACATATTAGGGCAACAAAACTAAAGGAAATCTTTGTGAATCTTTGGTTTCTAATTTGGCAAAATTTGATTGAAATATATATCCAATTCTTTCTAAATTAGCTCAACTCAAATATTTTTTTCCAACCAATCTTCATGGATCACAAAATTTGACTCATCAATGTAATATATTTGATTGGAATTGAGGCATAATGAGATCTCTAACTATTTTTATGATTTTATGTATTTAATTTATGATTTAAAATAATAAAAACCATAAAATAAATAATAAAAGCCTAAAAAAATAAAAAACTCTTATCTTAGGGAGTGCATGGGCTTATGATGAAGATTGGATAGAAATAATGTAGGCCCAATTGGAAATGTTTGGAGTTTTGAGCTTTTTTTCTTCACATATGCCTTTGAAAATAGTCCAACTTTGACAAGGCCTATCTCCCTCAATTTTTGAGGTATGGAAGTGTTCTAAGACCTTTTAGAAACCTTAGAGAGTCCCCTAACCAGTGTTTTTGGTCCCATGTCAAAATAATTTTCCATGCTCCTTGTATGTTCTTTTGAAAAAAATGACTTCTTGTTGACTTTTGAAAAGGACCTATAATGTTTTGGTCCATATCTCTCAAATGAAGCATTTTTAGACTTGACATGTGAGAGACAATTTTGTAGAGAATCAAATTTCCTTCAAAATGAGAGTTATGGCTGGTCAAAGTTCAGTTGACTTTTCCTATACAAAACCCTAATTTAGAAACCTTTTGATTTGCTGATTTTTTATCTTTCCTTGATGAACCATGATCAATTCTTGATCAAATGGTGGATGATACTTCAATATGAGGATCTTGACAAAAAAATCAGAAGTTTTGACTTTACTTTGACCACAGTTGACTTTTTAGGTCAACCAGTCGACTGTTGACTTTCTGAACAATTGAGTGACCAATCCTTTGAGATGAGACTTGATATTTGTCATGGAGATGATGTGAGATATATTGAACCATATGAGATGCCTTGGAGCCATTGACTCAGTGATTTTCCTTTGAACAGACCAAACCCTTAGGAGAAAATGTATGGGCAAATTTTGGGGTATGATAGCTGCCCCTGTTCAATTATCTTAAACCTGAAGATGTAGAGTGGTTTATATGCCAGTCGGTATCTGAAGGTAGAAGATGATTGAACACTAGAATACCAAGAAATTTGCCCTAGCTGCAGTAGGGACTTTTTCGGAGATGGGCTTAAAGATGCCATCCAGGTGTTTCGAGAAGATGTATGATGGAGATGGGCTTGAAGATGCCATCCGACTTGATATACTTGAGAGTCAGAATGTGTCGTACGTTAGACTGTTTCTGCGCCTTAGACTTAGGTTGAGTCGTACGTTGGACTGGGTCTAGCTTGCATCCTCAGATGTCTGGAAAACCGTGCGTTAGGTCGAAGAATAAATCGTGCGTTAGACTATTCTTAATTGCATCCTCAGATGTCTGGAAAACCGTGCGTTAGGTCGAAGAATAAATCGTGCGTTAGACTATTCTCAATTGCATCCTCAGATGTCTGGAAAACCGTGCGTTAGGTCGAAGAATAATCGTGCGTTAGACTATTCTCAATTGCATCCTCAGATGTCTGAAAAACCGTGCGTCAGGTTGATGGATGAGTCGTGCGTTAGACTAATCTCAATTGCATCCTCAGATGTCTGGAAAACCGTGCGTTAGGTTGATGGATGAGTCGTGCGTTAGACTAATCCAAATTTCATCCATAGATGTCTGGAATGCCGTGCGTTAGGTTGATGGATGAGTCGTGCGTTAGACTAATCCAAATTGCATCCGTAGATGTCTGGAATGCCGTGCGTTAGGCTGGAATTTTTTGTATTGAGGAATATTTGTTGGAGCTGGGCTTAAAGATGCCATCCAGATGTCGAGACTGAAGTGTTTGAGAAGTAGTTGTTTGAATGTTGATCGTATAGTAGATGAATTAGATTTTTGGAGAGTTGGTCGTGTCAGCACCGTTCGTAGTAACTGAATTAGACCTTGGAAGATGGTCGTGTCTACATCATTCGTAATGATAGAATTAGATCTTTTTGTCGTGTCAGTACCGTTCGTAGTATCTGAATTAGACTGGAAAGGTCAGTGATCGTGTCTACACCGTTCGTGATGATAGAATTAGATCTCTGAGAGTTGACCGTGTCTACATCGTTCGTGATGATAGAATTAGATTCTCTTGTCGTGTCAGCACTGTTCGTAGTAACTGAATTAGACTGGGAAGGTCAGTGATCGTGTCTACACCGTTCGTGATGATAGAATTAGATCTCTGAGAGTTGACCGTGTCTACATCGTTCGTGATGATAGAATTAGATCTTTTGTCGTGTCAGTACCGTTCGTAGTAGCTGAATTAGACTGGAAAGGTCAGTGATCGTGTCTACACCGTTCGTGATGATAGAATTAGATTCTCTTGTCGTGTCAGCACTGTTCGTAGTAACTGAATTAGACTGGGAAGGTCAGTGATCGTGTCTACACCGTTCGTGATGATAGAATTAGATCTCTGAGAGGTGACCGTGTCAGTACCGTTCGTAGTAACTGAATTAGATCTTTGAAAATGATCGTGTCATTACCGTTCGTGGTAAATGATTTAGATCTTGGAAAGTTGGAGATTTCGTTCATTTGTCGGTACCTGTATTATGTAATGAGTTCCTCAAAATAAATGAGAAACTTTGTATGTTATGGATGAATTCATTACGAGGTAATGTATGCAATGTATGAATATGTTTATGATATGTGATTTATGTTGTCTTGATTGAGAAAATAAATCTCTATGCCCTTGTGATTTTGATGTCTGATCTTGTTTTGAAGATGCTCAGCTGGGGGGTTTATAATTTCTGCTTGGGGATGATCAGTAACTTGATGTTCCCTGATTGGGGATTAGAGATATTAATAAACCATGTTGGGGAAGAGCAAAGTGTTGGAGAACCGGTAAACTCTGTCGGGGAGCCATGTCTTTGTCGGGACGGGAGCATTTGAAGATATCTTCTTAATGATTGCTCTGCGGGGGTATGATCTTGTGAACACGGCTCTGTGGGGAGACATGGGTGTCTTGAAAGTTGCCCCCAGTATTATAGTACTTGCCATTCCTAGATTTGATTGATTAGGCCACACCACTGAGTATTGATCAAGATATCTGACTGGACTTGTATAAATTTGCCCCTGCTAGAAAGAAATTTAGAAGGGTTCGCCTCGTGTGGACTTTATGGGGTGTGCACTATGGGCGACATGCCCCTAGTACTTAATATAATGCCCATGATCATTGATGCTTCTGGGAGATTTTTTGAAGTTTGACCTGATTGCCCCCAGATTGATTGGATAAACCATGTCGTCCCCCTTGAATACATAAGAGACATTGCTTCTGAAGTGATTTTGTCTATCGGGATGACTTTCAGTCATTAGTTGTACCCTGTGCAAGTTCTTTCTGATGCTAACATTTGAAATTATGTAGCAGAATATGTTTAATAATGAATTCATGAGATGCAATTCATACGTCTGTCTTGAGTTTTTGAAAAACATTAAAACTGGAGATGTAAAAGCGTGATATTTGTAAAAACATGATATTTGTAACAACGTGGTATTTGTAACAACGTGATGTTTGTAAACATGAAATATCAACTCAGCATTCTTGGTAACCTTAAGGAGTCAGGATACCTTTTGGTGACAATATGCTTTCGAACTAACCATGCTTCAGTTAGGACTTTCAAGGGTTGTAACGTGGCTTGGTTCACGGTTTAAGAAACAAAGGATAATGGCTCAAAATTTATTTATACCCATCCCTTTCTTCGTGATGTTCTTCAGTCCTAAGCTCAGTTAATTCAACTTATGCATTCAGGTTCCAAGAGACTTTTGGATTTGCACCTTTGATCATGATGATGGTTCACAAGCAAAGAGAACTTTTGAGATGGCAGTCACTTCTTCCTTTTGGTAGTCACAACATTGTGTTGTTCAGGAATTCATTGACTTCTCTTTTTTCATCTTTTTGATATCCCTACTTTTGCCTGAACTGTCTATTTTGAGGTTACAGTCAGCGCGATGCCTTGATTTTTGCCTAAGTCATCTTTTTTTGATTTTTGACTTAGCAGGCTTTTCTTTGTATATATGTTTTTTCATTTTTTTTTCTTTTTGAAAGATATTGACTGCCTTGCTTGATGATTGATGAACCATCATTAGCCTTTGATTGACATCTCCCACGCTTGCTTGTGATTGAAATCTTTGTTGAAAGGTGTACTGAATGACTCTCTTAAAATAGAATGCACAATCCAGATTAAATGAGAACTACCCTGCCCCAGGTTATGATCAAGGGTTTTAATTAGCACAAGAAAGAAACTTCTACTTCTTAGGCTCAAAGGGGGTTGACGAGGGATTAACATCCTTATATCTCCACTGTTTAAGAATTGAAACAATGCCTGTACATCATCAGCATAGTCTGTTCAAAAGCATATTGTATGAGGTCGCGGTATCGTTTTCGTCATCCTCCCTTAAAAGGCTTACAGCTTAGTAGGAGTTGAATATCACAAAACACACACAAAGTAAAGACATAATTTAAAATGAGTGATAGCGAAATAATTTATTCAAGACAAACATATGCAATGCACTGATGATGATTATTAAAACAGATAATGTCTATCATAATTCCAATGTTTAAACAAACAGGAAAAGAAATCGCAAATGAAAGTAAGTCTAATGATCTAAAAAGTTCATCCTTCTAAACACTAATCAATCTTGTCGTGACTAGGAATGGGAGCAGTGATCACTACAGGAGTCTTGGGATGATTGAATTCAATTTCACCAGCATCGATCATGTCTTGAATCTTGTTCTTCAATGGCCAACAATCATTTGTATCATGTCCAGGGCTATTGGAATGATATGCGCACCTCGAATTGGGCTTATAGCTAGGAGCGGAAGTGTTGGACTTCACAGGAGGATCCCTCACAGTAATCAAGTTTGCTTTCAACAACTGTTGCAATGCCTGAGCCAGTGACATGTTGATCTTCGTGAACTGACGCTTGGGTGCATCTGGCTTGCGTCTTTGTTGTTATGGAAATGCCCCAGCGGATAGGTTGTGTTCATTACGACCTTTCGGGTTGTGCAAAATATTAGCCATAGGAGGTTTCTCAAGTAAATTGAAGCCAATGGTCTTGTCATCAATGAGGTCTTGAATCTTGTGCTTTAATTGCCAGCAATCCTCTGTATCATGACCAGGACTATTCGAATGATAAGCACATCTCGCATGGTACTTATACCCAGGAGCGGGATTAGTAGGAAATGAATACGGAGGCAATAGAGTTATCAAGTTCTGATTGAGCAATTGTTGCAGAGTGTGAGACAGCGGCATGGGTAACGGAGTGAATGATCGCTTAGGTTTGGATTTCCATTTATCTTGCACACCTTGCTCCCTTTGTTGGTCCTTCTCCTTCTCGGCCAGAAGTGCCTTTAATTCTTCTTGCCCCTTGGCCAAATGAAAGATTATTTTCTGAAACTGGTTATTCTGAGCTTGAAGATTTTTGACGGATTGTTCGAGATCCATTTTCTTACTGAAATAAACAGCGATGTTGGATGAGAGATCTATTGTAAGAAACCTATTATGCGATGTGATGAATGCAAATGCAATATTTTCAAGGATCTTTAGGAATTTAGTTAGCAACATTAGGAAATGATTTAGTCGCGTCTTTGTCTGAAGAATTCTGAATTTCGTCTTTGAACATCCTTCTTTGAGAATCAAGCTCACCATATCGAGTGGGTCGTCGCCTCTGATTCGGGATACTTCTGAATTTGAAGATACATGGCTAGAGGAAAATAAATCCGCTTGCCCCTTGATAGGTACTGAGTCTCTGGATTTGAAGGCATGTGGCTAAAGGAAAATAAATCCTTTTGCCCCTAGATAGGAATTCAGTCCTTGATAAGAGCACCTGAAATTGTGCGCCCTAAATCCCTAAGATCCTTGAAAGGGTTAGTCAACATGTTATGCTTATGATGTCATGATGTTATGCGAATGCAGCTCATAAGGCATAGTGTGAGATATTAAGGACAAACAAGTCCTTTCAATAAAACCTGCGAGGAAACGAAGGTTGGTAGCAAACACAAACAAGTCACGCAAGTCACACAATTTTTGGCTTAAGGCTTGCATGGAGTCTGATCAGGTGTCCTTCCCAAGGGTATTTCTATGGATAAGGAGATTTCAGCAATGGGTTCTACAAGTTATCCAGAATTGTCAGCCCTTCTAAAGCACCCTCGGACATGATACATTCGCATCATGCAATGATACTTTGAGAGAGAACCTATCTGAATTGTAGCATCGGGTAGCGACTAGTTCTAAACATTTGTCAAGAGTAGTCCCCCCACTACGTTCCTAAAGGCCAGGATGGGTTAAGGGTAACTAAAGGTCCTTGAGCTCCGGCGCACCCACAGACACATACATAGACCCCCCTCATTTGAGAAAGGTGTGCATATGCTATGGAGTCCTAACTCAAGTGTGAACTTCATATTGACTCATCTCCCACATATGTGAAAGAGGTCGCCATGACTATGTCACTCCTAATCTTAAGTGTTCTTGAATCCGGGTATAGGATTCGTCCTTCAGTTATTCCCGAAACGCCCCTGAAAAACAAAACAAGCAAAGCAAACGATATAATACAATTAAGTGATCCTAAACTTTTAAGGTAACCCCTCTTTTATTCGAAAAATCCCCAGCAGAGTCGCCAGTTCTGTAATACGGTGAACTGACTTTTTATCGATCGAAATATCGCGGTTAAGCATGAGTCGCCACCGACTTTTATTTTATCCAAACAAATTCAGAAAGGCTAAAAGAAACAGAAAAAAACCTTTTAAAGAAATCTAAGTTCGGGGGGTAATTTATGCAAAGGGAAGGTGTGAGGCACCCTTTGCATCCATGGTTTTCCATGGGCTCTTAATTGCTTTGCTTGCTCGTTTTCAGAAAATGTAGATGAAAGAGGAAAAAATGGACTTTAGCTCGTAAAATGAGCGTAGCCAGTTTTTGAAGAATTTTGAGAAAGAATATAGAAAATAGAGCATGGCAAGGCAATTAGGGGCAATTACCTTAAACTCAGATGATAGGTCTCTTTTTAGCCTTTCAGAATGAAAGGGTCAATCCTTGCCATAAGAGGGCAGGAAGCCTTTCGTTTGGAGGTAGAAGGGTCATCTCGTTATCATTCGCCCAAAGACTGACCCATGCCATAGAGAGGCATGTAGTCTAAGAGGAAGGATCCAGAATAGCCTTTCGTAGGCAACCAGAAGATACCTCATCCTTTTTCGTAGGCAACTTCCGAGGGTCGAGGTCATGTTAGTGTATCGAAGGCAGCATCATTAGGGACCATGACCTTTAATCGAGGCAACATGGCTGAGGTATCCTCGTATTCGAGGGACTGGCTATTCTGCAAAAAATACACAAGGCAAAGGCAACGGGCAACGGGCAACAGAGAGGGTTACCTAAAAGTGTGCGTGTGTGCACCAATCACGTGATTCAATTCGGAATATATTATCTTATAATTAAATGGCTCTAATTCAGTTCAAGATTGCACTCCCTAAATTACTAACCACGCAAGTTAAATGATATAATCACACAAATACGGGGGAGGGAAATTGTAACCAGCGGATCCCTTAATAAGGTTTGATATAAGTAATAATAAAGCATAAAATATTAAGTTTAGGGTTTAGGGTTACCAACACTCGTAGCCTTGGCGGTCAACAAACCCTGAAAATTGAAAAGGAAGGAATAAACAGAAGAGAGTGAGTGTATTATTTGTTCAGAGGCAACTAGGGTTAACCCTAAAAATAAACATAACAATACAGAAAAAGGGTAAAAGAAACTTAGCTTCGATTGATGAAGGTTGAGAATTGGAGGTAGATTGAAGCATTGACTCTAACCATCTGATAATTGAATAGAGAAATAAGAGGAAGTGAGTGTAGAGGGATTTCATTGACAGGGGCAATCAAACCCTAATTAAAACAAAATAAAAGGCGAAAAATATTAAATAAGAAGAAATTAGAACTTAGCTCTGTTCTTTGACGTGGCGCGCAGTCGGAAGGCGCTTGAAAAGACAATCCTGAAAAGGCACAGAAAAAGAAATATATTGAGTGTACGCACGATCTTCGTAAAACCCTGATTCAGGTATAAGTTAGTCATAGTTAATAAAATAAATAAAACCCAAATTAATTAATTTGACAAAAATATATTTTCGATTAAATTATCTAATCCTGATGTGTATGTTAATACTAAAAATATTAATAATTAGATAATTGAACTGTTAAATTAGTTTAAACATACAATTATTTAATTAAAATAAATAACTTTTAATATTTTTTATGAAAAAGGAAAATTTAGAACAAAATTTATTAAGAAAAATACTTAAAATAATTTTCAAAGGAAAACAAATTGTTAAACAATATATAAGTGAATAAAAGAATAAGCTATAAATAAATAAATAAATAAAATAAAAGAAGATAGAAGAAGAGGGACTTAGCGAGATTGATTCTGTGTGACGCATCCTTGAGTGTCCATGGTGGACTGCGCCTTTTGTAAGCGTTGGATCTAAGGCGTGTGCGATCTGAAGGCCCAGGTTGGCCGGTACACCGTTGTGTGTAGGCTGGACACACTGGATCTTGTAGTAAACAAATCCTAAAAATATATTGTGAGAACCTGGGGATCGAACATCCTTGAGTGTCCATGGTGGAGTGCGCCTTTTGTAAGCGTTGGATCTAAGGCGTGTGCGATCTGAAGGCCCAGGTTGGCCGGTACACCGTTGCGTGTGTAGGCTGGACACACTGGATCTTGTAGTAAACAAATCCTAAAAATATATTGTGAGAACCTGGGGATCGAACCCAGGCCCTTGTGGAACACGTACACTTATGTTCACCATCCCAACCAAACGCGCGCTTTGTTTTATGATACACATCGTTAAATAATATATGAAAATAACGAAAGACATGGATTCAAACCAGAAAAACCGCGCCTCCACTGTTCATCATCTTTTTCGTTCGGAACTGGACCAGTGTATCTCCATAGCAATCAAAACGCATTAGAAACATGTTGTGTCAACTGAGATCGAACGGAATTGGCCCTATAAACGCGACTATGCCATCGGTTTCACTCGATTTTACCTAAATCAAAAGAACCTAATTCGAAAGCTTCAAACCCTATCAATGGTGATTTAGCCATACAAGCATATAAATGCAATTAACTTTCCAGAATTACTCATAACCTTATGACAATCACGAATATGTAGTCAAATTGAATTAATAATGCGTAAATCATTGAAATTAAGTTTGAATTAGGAGTTGCAAACCGTGGCCTTTCGGGAGCGATTCTGCAGGTGCTTGGCTTTGATAATGTTTGGAAATCCTTCAATAATCTTCAAGGAATGTGCAGGGATCAATAGAACACCAAGAATTGGCCTGCAACTCAGAATTCAAGTTTGATATTTTCTTCAATTTTTGTACTCGGGCTTGGATCTTTTGATGCTGCAAAACCTGATGAATCCGACCCCCTCTCAATGCCAATTTGTTGTGTACTTATAGGTGAACATATTAGGGCAACAAAACTAAAGGAAATATTTGTGAATCTTTGGTTTCTAATTTGGCAAAATTTGATTGAAATATATATCCAATTCTTTCTAAATTAGCTCAACTCAAATATTTTTTTCCAACCAATCTTCATGGATCACGAAATTTGACTCATCAATGTGATATATTTGATTGGAATTGAGGCATAATGAGATCTCTAACTATTTTTATGATTTTATGTATTTAATTTATGATTTAAAATAATAAAAACCATAAAATAAATAATAAAAGCCTAAAAATAAAAAACTCTTATCTTAGGGAGTGCATGGGCTTATGATGAAGATTGGATAGAAATAATGTAGGCCCAATTGGAAATGTTTGGAGTTTTGAGCTTTTTTTCTTCACATATGCCTTTGAAAATAGTCCAACTTTGACAAGGCCTATCTCCCTCAATTTTAGAGGTATGGAAGTGTTCTAAGACCTTTTAGAAACCTTAGAGAGTCCCCTAACCAGTGTTTTTGGTCCCATGTCAAAATAATTTTCCATGCTCCTTGTATGTTCTTTTGAAAAAAATGACTTCTTGTTGACTTTTGAAAAGGACCTATAATGTTTTGGTCCATATCTCTCAAATGAAGCATTTTTGGACTTGACATGTGAGAGACAATTTTGTAGAGAATCAAATTTCCTTCAAAATGAGCTTTGAATGGGAAGTTTTTGATGTTCCATGTGAGAGTTATGGCTGGTCAAAGTTCAGTTGACTTTTCCTATACAAAACCCTAATTTAGAAACCTTTTGATTTGCTGATTTTTTATCTTTCCTTGATGAACCATGATCAATTCTTGATCAAATGGTGGATGATACTTCAATATGAGGATCTTGACAAAAAAATCAGAAGTTTTGACTTTACTTTGACCACAGTTGACTTTTTAGGTCAACCAGTCGACTGTTGACTTTCTGAACAATTGAGTGACCAATCCTTTGAGATGAGACTTGATATTTGTCATGGAGATGATGTGAGATATATTGAACCATATGAGATGCCTTGGAGCCATTGATTCAATGATTTTCCTTTGAAAAGACCAAACCCTTAGGAGAAAATGTATGGGCAAATTTTGGGGTATGACAAACCCCAAAAGCTTTCTTCTTCTTCCTGAAAAGCGTTTGTTTTAAATTATTTTTAGATTTAAGAGCAAGAGACTTACCTTTCTTCTGGGGTTCATCTTCTTCGAGTTCTTTCTCGTGACTTCTTAAGGAACTGATAAGTTCTTCAAGAGATATAGCGTTCAAATTCTTGGCAAGCTTCAAAGCTGTGACCATGGGTCTCCATTTCTTTGGTAAGCTTCTGATGATTTTCTTTACATGATCAGCTGTTGAGTATCCTTTGTCCAGAACTTTCAATCCAGCAATAAGAATTTGAAACCTTGAGAACATAGTCTCAACTGTTCCATCTTCTTCCTTTTGAGCACTTCGTACTTTTGAATGAGTGAAAGGGCTTTGGTCTCTTTGACTTGAGTATTGCCTTTATGCGTCATTCTCAGAGAGTCAAATATATTTTGGCTAAATCTCTTTTTGTGATCTTCTCATACTCTGTGTATGAGATATCACTTATAAGTATTGTTCTGGCCTTGTGATGATTTTTGAGTTCATTCTTCTATTAATCACTCATACTTTTTCTTTCGATCTTCTGACCACTTTCATTTACCAGATGTTTGTAACCATCTGTTACCATATCCCAGGATCAACGTCATGAGCTAGAAAGAAACTCTCGATTCTGTCTTTCCAGTAATCAAAGTTCTCTCCATCGAACATTGGTGGTCTGCCACTAATTTTGTCTCTATCATCATAGTTATAATTGTTGTTTTTGACTGATTCCGTCATAGTGTTTTTCTTTTAGGGTCTTTTTCTGACACGGTTAAGTGTATGCACCCATAACCAGACGCTCTGGTGTGAATTGAAGAAATGAAAAACATAATAAGGGGGTTGGATTAGTTTTTTAAAACAATTTAAAAATAAGACAAGTTTGGTTATCCTGGTTCATTTGAACTCAAACTACTTCAGTCCACCCTGCTAAGGTGATTTATCTTCTCTCTTACGAGGCCTTAATCCATTAATAAAAAATAATGATTACACAATGACGAAGACAATTGTCAAATTCTTCTCAAGATCAAATAACAACCCGGTTTACTCAAGGAACAACAATTACAAATAATATTTTATATGTGCTTACAAACGGAATGCTTCTAATAAGCTGTATCACAACTGTGATGTATACACTAAATTAAATCACATGATAAGAGATAAGATATGAATATGTTTGAGTGCTCCTTTTGCTTTTGCGTGCGTGTAATATTTGCACGATTCTCCAACAAGGACTTCTTTATATAGGAGAGCTTTTTGATCCATTGGGAGACAAAACTTCTTGTTTTGGAAACATGATAAAATGTTGATTAGTTCTATTTCCAAAAATGAATATTATGTCTATTGTAATTATTTTCCATCCGTTACGAGATGATTCTGTATTTGATGATTGACCATTAGATCTTCTATTCATCAGAGCATTCTTTGTAGCTTGTTGGTGCTTGAAACGCTTTTTGAGTATTAGAGTTTAAGACTTATATTGATTTGGCTTCAGAACATCTTGTTCTTGTAAACTTCCTTCGATCTTTTAGAACTTCTTGTTCTTGCATACTTTTAGATCTTCTTATTCTTGTAAACCTCTATCAACGCAACCTTCTTCATAACTTCTGCAATTTAAATCATACGATTAGAGTGAATATTTGTTCTTATTGAAAATTATGTGTTTTTTATCATCAAAACTCTTTCAAAGATGTAGAACCAGAATATGTTCTAACAACTTCAAGTTTGATGTTCATAAAGCTTGATTGTATGCTTTTTGCTCAAGTCACCATGGAAATGGGTGGCTAAATCTCTCTTTGTGTCAACATTAGAGGTAGATAATATTGTTCTTTGTATGTATTCATCTTAATATTTTGTATGTGAAAAAGTGATGATTAATATGTGTTGAAAAACCTTGTTTTCATGTTTATTTGTGATTTGGATCATTATTGAGAAATAGGTTTCAAGTTAAAACCTAGGTTTTCATCTTCTACAAACAAGGTTTAGAGATAGCTTTGCTAGTTGATATTCACTAATATCAAGCTTTGAATGTTATCATTATGATAGTTAGGTTGAGAGATCGTCTAAGGATCAAAATGATAAAACTCACAATATGGTTTAGAGATGAAACATATTGAGAGGATATGTTATTATATTGATCATTTATGAGATCACATGCTTTATTAAGAAAATACGTACAGAATAGATTATCGAGTCCTAATATTGACATGCTTTTACCAATCCTTTTAAAACCAAAACTTTATTTTTATAAATGTTATACTTAAAAAAAGTATAACTATAGAACGTCGGTAATATCACACCAATCTTTGTGGAAAACGATAATTTAAAAGTACTCCAATATACTTTCAACAGTTATCATTGTCCTGCAGGCTATGAATGATTTTATGTAAAATCTACAAGAAAAATAGTATCTCAAAACTACAGAACATTAAAGCTTTGATAGATGTTTACTATAATTTAATTTCCAAGTGCAACATACAATGATGTAGCTATCGAAAAAGAAATTGTACTTGGTAGTATTATAGACATGAAGCTGTGTATATAATGACAGTAGGATGACTTGTTGTAAAAGGCAACACGAGGCATTTAATGATGAATTGACCAGTTGCTGCAGGATTTCCAAAAAGAAGGAAGGTGTCAAATCCAAGCTCTCACAATGTAGCTTTTTAACCACAAAAATGCTGATAAAAGTAGTAAGTCAAAAGCCAATTTTGAAGCATTTACTTTATAGTTTTCTTTAAACAACATAAGTAATATGTGACAGAGACATTCTCAATTGAGATTCAGTGTCTCATTATGTTTATTTTGAGAAAGAAGATAGAAGGTTAGACATTTAATCTTAACAATTAATTTAATATAAACAATTAGGAGGTCCCTAGTGTTAGATTCAATATAAGTGAGGGTTAGAGAGGAAATAATTAATTATGTTGAGTTATCGTGTTTGGTAAATTGTTAAAAAAATTATCTCCAAAAATGATTGACCATCACTACTTACTCAATGTTGTTGCACTATTTGTCAATGTTGGGAGTGATTTAACATGCAAATTACATGACAATGACAATGATTGACTTCTTTCTTCTTTTTTTAGTTTCTTGGCTTTTTTTTTAGTTTCATACCGGATGCAAGGTTTTATGTTCATAATAAAATATATGACCACTCTTTATTAATTGTTTGTATACAATATATGACCACTTAGTTTCTGGAACCAGTTTGTATCAAATATAAACATCATAATGCAAATTAATTAAGTTATGGTTTATCTAATCATGTACAGTATTTGTCATTCCTAACTATATATGGTCATTCAATTTTGTTACAAATTGGATGATTTGTAACTATTACTTTCAATTTTATAGGTTTCTTAAGTCACTGTCACATTGGAGTAAGTTCTACTTTGCAAGAAGTGGCTGGCTCTCAATTCTTCTTACTCACTACATCAAACAGTTCTCTGGCTCTACATACAGTAATTGCACTAATTTGAAACCAATGGCACCTAAATCCAATTATTCCCTTTTGTATTAGAAAATCAACTATGATCATAGCTATATGTAAATAAAGATATTGTGTTCGTATCTATTACTAAGGGACTTCTATATTATTCATTTGTTTAACAATACTTTGAAATATATTTTAATAAGCAACACCTGTAATTAGGAATTAATATTGAATATTGTTACTGAGCCTTCGAAAGGATTTTTGAACTCTTTCTCTTAAAGTTACAAATTCATATTGTTATATTAAGATGAAATCTCATGATACACAATTAGGAAGATTACCCTTAAGAGCTTGGATTGACCTTTTTGATCCTAATAATTTCAGCGCAATAGGTTGATATGGACCAAAAACTTCACCAGATGCAAGCTGACATAAGAAATTAAGTCAGTGGAGATAAGTTACATGAACTATAATGGCTTGTGCTTTACCAACACGGTCCTGATTTAAATCAAAGACACGCTCACCTTGAAAAGCAGATGATTGGAAATCATTCCAGCAGCACGTGATACTACACTGTTAATTAATTTCTTCCACGATTTTGTTTCCTCTTCCTGCAAACACATTGGTCAAATGTTTCCACAAGAGATCAACACATAAAACAAAATGAAAATTTTAACTATGAGTTGACATCAAAAATCCATCAGATTGGATGTTCAATTGAATATTAAAACAAAAAATTGGGTAGTCATTGTTACATTAATTGGTGTTTACTTAATTGTTACATTAAGAAGAACCATCAAGAAATTTGAAAACATGCACATATTGACAAAAACCACATATACGTGGAATAAATAGAAAAAAGCAGTGAAGAATACTCATAACCTTTAAATCACAGGTAAGGAAGATGATGGATGTTGTCAAGCAGTTTGCATCTTATATAGTATCAACATATCAGACTTTTCATACTACAAAGTAAAAAAATAATAAGATAATAAATTGAAGTAGAAAACATCTGGGTAAGTAATAATATGAATAATCAAGGATATATAATATGGATATCTCCATGGAAAGAAAAAAGTGTGTGTAAAGAAAAAATAGTAGATACTGCAAGCATTATAAATTTCAAGGTTTGTCAAAATAGCAAGACATATTGGAGTGATTCAGATGAAATAGCAAGCCATAGGGTTTGTCTAATCTTCCCATCTTGGATTATCAATTCAAGATGCTGTTGTCCACTTTGTTCTTTTACGCTCCATAGATCAACAACACGGACATCGATCTTCTAAACTTGAAATCCATTTATATGATTTAATTTAGGCCAAATTTTTGAAATCCAAATGAAACCTGAGGACTGCAAAACAAAACCAGCTAATCACATACTTTATATGTAAACTTCCAACAGAAGCTGGGTAAAAGGAAGAATAATCGACAAGCTTTAATCTAAAAAATTTTGTGACGAAAAACAGAAAGAGAAAGAAGAGGAAGAGGAAGAACTCAGTGGAAGGGAAAGTGGAAGAGGTATGGTGGGAAGCCTTAGAGAGAGAATGAGAAAAGTAGTATGAGCAATGTTTTCTGAAAAATGAGAGGGAAATGATTGAAATGCAGGTAATGGTATTATTTTGTAGAGGTGTCATAGAACCCATTAGTTAATGCAACGTTTCAGTATGTTACATTTTGTTAATTAGCAAGTTACTAAAAAGGGCATTTTGAAGTGTAATATTAATTATGAGGGAAAGGTATATTAGAGAGTTATTAGGCATGTCTCAATATTAGTTTGGTAGTTGACTTTTCACAATATTGTAAATATTAAAATTTTATATGCTCTAAACATAACTTAAGCATTATAGTATAATGTACATTTTGAACTTACATATAAATAATGTATAAAAAATAAGTTAGGGTGATTTAAAAATATATGAGCTCTAAATACATGAACATGCATAGCAAAAGCCTAGGAAATGTGATAAATAGAGGAAGAAACTAAAAAACATGTGAAAGATAATGGAGAAATGAAGTAGAACGGTGCTCAATATCTCTTAAAAATTATGAAATGAGATGAAGAATGAGATGACCACCGTTAACCCTTTTTTTTTACCCTTTTTTTGGTCATAGATGTTTCATTCTATATGTTTTTGCTTTTTTGAATGTGTGAATATGAGTGGGGTTGTGTTAGAAAGATCCAAAAGTGCCATATTGGTTGGAGATGGAGCATTGAAATAGTTTATATATAGGGACACTCATCTCCTTACCAACCGGTTTATGATTCCGTCTACTACCAACAAGAGATTAAGGGTGATTAATTCCTCTACAATTCTTCTTTTATACATGTCATTGCTTTGGCATCACAAATACGACTTCAACCGTTCTAAAGTTTATTTCACCTTTACTACTAATTCACTTCTTACTAAAACCCATCAATACTCAAATCATCTTTATGACCGAACATCTCATCAACTTATCCATTAACAACATGTTCTTCTCAATTTTGTTTCGAACAATCGCGGTAGTAACCATTCTTATTCAACAAGCTTCACGCTTCCTTAACCGAATTTGGAATCTATTCTCATAAGATCATATCTAATGTATTTATAACTCTCCCATAAGGTAGAACATTTTTTCACCTCTTTGTAGGCTCAAACGGCACACTAATCCGACACTCGGAACTCAAGATATGAGTTTTCCAATCGTTATTAAAAAATGCAACACCGACACCATGCAGCGACACTCTAAATGATATCTCCAAAACCCCTCAAATGGTAAACTTAATTCCTAAAATTTCTTCTCATCAAACCTTTTAATTACTCCTTCAATTCGTTCAACTCTGACACTAACATCCCGTGCAGTACCAACAAACAAGTCTAGTTCTAAGAACAAGTGTAACTGTAACTTCACCTCTTTCCAACATCATCCTGTTATAATTAAAAATGTTACAGCTGCTTCAACCATTTTTATAACAAAGTTCATCTCGTTAGCTTTCCGACGTTTCAAACCGAACTCAAATCGGATGTGCAGAACTCCAGTTATGAATTTTTGAAGTTTCATAACAATTAAGCAATTTTCCTGCGTTTTGCTTTTGGAAATTCCGCTCCAAAACTCATCCTCTTCAAATCAATCACATTCTAAACAGCCCCTTATCATATCTCTTTTCTTCCAAACTTCTTATAACTTGAGAAACACATTCCATCGCCGAAGTTCGATTTCTGAAACATCACGACAGCAATCCTCTTTGCACACTTGCAACTGAACCTCTTCCGAGAAGCAAGGCTTCTCCCCCACTCCGCTCAAACCAACTCCTGCAACAAAACAAACAAGTACCGACAGTGATTCACTCACATGTCGCGTACCAAGGGATAATACGCTGACAGTATTCAACTGTCGCGCAACTCAGTTGACTCGACAATTGGCCAGACAGACCGACCTTCTCTGATACCACTATTGTAACACCATTCTAAACCCCGCAACAATTTATAAAATAATCAGAGTAAAAACATATAATCAAGGGTGCCACAATTAATTCAAACCAAACATGTGTCAATTGTCATGCCTTTTTAGAAACAATTCATTAATTAACCACATCATGTTTAACACAACGGAAAGTATACATCACCAAATTAAAGTAATGGAATAAAACCAAAACCACCAAAACAAAGTACACAACTCAAACTCTAACTAAACTGTTCCTCAGTGTTACACTATCAGAGAATGACTGACACGACATCGAACTACTGGATGAGCTCTATAAGCTATCCTCACCGATCAATAGGCCGCTACTCCTCAATCTGAAAATATCAACATGTAAGGGTGAGTCTCATTCGAAATTAATAAGTATTATACATTCATCAGTGGTAAAACATCATACAATTATTATTCACCCAATTATAACATGTATTTCAGATACACAACAATTAATCAAATAATCATGCCAACCAAACACATCACAAAACATAATACGCAATTCATCCAGTCATACTATATCATTATGCACATGAATGAACTGACTCTATGCATGTGGTACCATACATGGGTTAAACCCATCCAACTGGTCTATTCATCATCAAGATACAGTCCAACCGGCACAAATTCCACACAATGGGAATTATGTCCACCATTTGATCCACAACATCACCGGGATCCATCACCAAAATATGTATGAATGAATGCACACATATGACATACTTACAACATAACCGATCCGATGAACAACATCGTCTCACATAACTCAACATAGTTATCACCAACAAGTATGTACATGTATCATGCATCATTCAAAACAAATCAATCATCATCATACGATTAAAACAATCACCACATAATCATGTTATACATACATTATCAACATTATAATCATGTTGTCACAACATCACCACTAGATCAAAATGAGTAATGTCATCACCAATAACTCACCAAAAGAAACACCGAATGACATATTCGGTTTCAATACCATCCACAATTATATCACACATAATCATATCAATATGTATTCAATTCTAGCAACATCATTATTCAATTATATCACATATATTCATGTCAAAACACCACCCAATCACAATGAATTCGAAGTGGTTACATCACCATAACAACACATTGTTACATTCACACATATTTGTACACAATGCTACAATCCATCAATTAAATTAAATCAATATTTGAAATAAAATAGGGCCACTGCCCATTTCACCAATTCATCATATAAAGCTTTAAATCAGCTTCGCAACGCTCAAAAGGGATGTACGGTTTGAAAGTTACGACCTTCGGAAAAACTTGTCAAAATTTGGATGTTGTGAGCCGACGCATAACTTCTTCAGGTCGATGCACAGAATTCCTGTCCCCCCTCGGGTTAGCTCAGGTCAACCCATGAGTCGACTCATACAATCTTTTTGGGAACCTATAGGTCGCGCATGAATTTCATAGGTCGACGCATGCTGCATTTATGCAGAATGTTTCTACGATTTTGACATCTTTCCTCTCCCAATTTCAGTCCAATCACACCACAATAGTTCCCACACCAAAATATCATCAAGTAACATAACATACTACAATTATAACACATTTTAGAGGTCATCTAACACCAAACCATTCATCAATTCATCAATTACATCAAATCAACATAAACAACCTAATTCCCCCAAAACCTCAAAACTTAAACATGAAATCGAATCAAATAACAATCCTAGTCAGTTCTACTACCCTTGATTGTATAATAATCACTAACCCGGAGAGTTCCCCCTTACCTTAGCCAAGAATCTGGAATTTTCCCCTTCTTCTCCATCAAACCCGTAAGCCCTCTTTCTTCAAATTCAGCAAGAATCTCCAATCTTCAAACTCGCTTATCTCCCTCATCAAGAAATTCTCTGACACGAATTAATATATCAAATTAAAGAAAATTTTGTGTAGAATCCGAATCTTCAAGAATTACCTGATTTGAAGCTACGAGCAAAAAGTTATGACTCATTTTGTAAGGGTTGTACCATGAATACGAAAAATGGTCTTGTCCATGAGTTCTTCTTTTCTCCCTCTTAGGTTTTCCTCTCTATTTCTCAATTTCCTCTTATTTCCTTGTTTTATGAAAACATAACATGATTTAGTAATGGGCTCAATAACTTAACACCCCCTCATTACTAAATACCACACTTGGCCCAAAGACCAATATTCCGTAATTCCTCCAATTAGTTCAACGAAAATACTAAATAATTCTAAATAATAATTTAATTTCCGATTAAATTAAAATTATAAAATATGGGGTGTTACAATACTTCCTTTGACAAAGTGTAATGCCTTTATAAGATCTAGCAACCTCGAGCCCTAAAAAGAATTTTAATTTTCCCAGATCTATGATGCGAAAGGTACGATGCAAAGCTTTCTTCAAGTCTTCAAAAACACTTAGAGAAGTGCCAACTAAGACAATGTCGTCAACATACACTAGTAAAGCTGTGAAAGAAGTAGAACTGGATTTGATGAAAAGTGTGTGATCAGCAGCATCATGTTTGAATCCTTGTGCCATAAGAAATGTAGTGAGCTTCTCAAACCACTGTCTACTTGCCTGCTTTAATCCATATAGAGACTTAGTGAGTTTGCATACTTGGCCAGATTTGGGAGTTGTGACACCTTGAGGAATTCGCATATAGACTGCTTCATTTAAATCGCCATGTAAGAAGGCATTATTTACATCTAATTGATGTAAATGCCAACCATGAATGACAGCCAAAGCAAGAAGAACGCGAAATGTAGTGAACTTGGCAACTAGAGAGAAGGTTTCAAGATAATCCAAACCTTTTGTTTGGTTGAAACCCTGAGCAACAAGACTGACTTTAAATCTCTCGATAGTGCCATCAGCACGTCTTTTAACCTTGTAGACCCATTTACTTCCTATGGTAGATGCATTAGGAGGAAGTTCAACAAATTCCCAGGTTTGATTATTGTTGAGAGCCTCTATTTCACTCTGCATTGCTTGAACCCATCCAGGTTCTTTAGAGGCAGTCATGTAGTTGCTCGGTTCAGTTTCAAATGAGAGTGACATAACGTATGCTTGATGACCAGGTGAAAGCTTGGAAAAAGACATACATTTTTCAATAGGATATTGGCAAGTCACAGTATTAGAGTTACAAATGTAATTTTTCAAATGAACAGGTGTTTATGTTACTCTACTGGACTTTCTAGTTGACTCGAGACGAGGAGGATGTGTGTCATTATTTATGGATGAAGAAGGAATATCGGGCAAGGCATTGGGTGTGGAAACAGGATTTGGCACAGATTCAACATCTGAAGATACATGATCAGAAATAGATTCATCATCTGATTCATGTAGAACTTCAATGTTAGAATTATATGGAAGTATATGGACAAACTCTTTTTCAGCATTATTGGCTTTAGATTGGTGTATATACTTTTGTGTGTATGTTTGTGTCAGATGGTTCAAAAAAAAGTACACTTTCTACCTGCCTTGTATCCCAAGAAAGCACACTTTCTAGCTCTTGAATCAAACTTGTGCCTATTATTTGGATGTGTGGAAACATAGCTTTAACAGCCAAATACTTTCACTGAACTCAAATCAGGCATTGTGCCATACATGATTTCAAATGATGATTTGTTGCTTAGTAATTTTGTATGAATTCTATTCATGAGGTACACTGCATGAATCACAACATAGGACCATAAGTGTTTTGGTAAGATTGATTGGAACATGAGGGCACGACTGATATTGAGTATGAGTTAATGTCGCCTTTCAACTCTCCCATTTTGTTGAGGCGTGTGCACAAAACTTCTATGGTGTATAATGCCCTTTGAAGCATAAAACTGAGGCATTAGTAATTCAGCCCCATTGTCGATTCTAATGACTTTGATCTTCTTGCTGAATTGAGTTTCAACCATGTTGACAAATTCCATTATCTTTTCACCAACTTCAATTTTGGATTTTATCATCACAACCCAAACATGTCTACTATGATCATCTAAGATAGTTAGAAAGTACTTAAAACCATGGACTGAAACTATGTTAAAAGGATCCCACATGTCAATACGTATCAAATCAAAGGGATTACATGCATTAATATTATTGATAGGAAAAGGTAAACGCTTTTGTCTAGCTTATTGACACACATCATAAGCTTTATGAATGTTGTTAGGAATACAGCTATACTTGGTGCTAATACATTGCATTCTATCATGTGATAGATGCCCTAATCTCAAATGCCAAAGAATAACATGAGTAGTTTCTTCATTCCTTTTACTTGTGAATGTGCTTGAAACCAAACCTGCATTTCTAGTTCTATAAGAGGTGTCCTTCTCTAAAACCAAGTAGTACAGTCCATCCAGCTCACTAGCTGAATCAATCCTCTTCAAATTCCTCCTTGCCTATATAATACATTTGTTAGTTTCAAAAACTAGGTTGCAATCTTGCTCTTTACATAGGTTTGAAACAGAAATCAGATTTACTTCAAACTTTGGTAGATACAAGACACCTTGAATGACAAAATCTTTGAATATTCTAACATCTCCACATATAGAGGTGGTTATAGAATTTCCATTTGGAAGATTCACTACAATGGGATCAATCTTATCATGCTTTAAGAACCAATCTAAATTATTGCATATATGGTGTGTAAGATCCATTTAACACCACTTATAACATTGAAACTAGAAATTTAAGGTTTACCTCCATTTGCCATGTTTACTAAAGCTGAAGATGTGTTCTTCTCGAGTAACATCATTAGGTTGTTGTATTGCTCTTTTGTCAAAGTCATGTTTCCATCATTATAAGAAGATCCAGCTGCCACATTACCATTTGCTTCAACTTGATTAATGTGTGTTGAAGATCCTTGACTAAGATTAGGAGGATATCCATGCTTTTTGTAGCAATTATCTACAATGTGCCCGTTTTTACCACAATGTGTACAAACCTTGAAGTTGCCTCTACCTCTGCCATTGCCATTTCCACCATTTCCTCCTCTGCCAGGTCCACTATTTCCTTTACCCCTTCCAAATTGTTTTGTACTATCAACAACATTCACCATTTCAGTTCCATCTTCAGGGATATTACTTCCAGATAGAATAGTTCCAGCTTCACATATTTTTCTCTCATGTTGTAGCACCATAGGAAACACTTTGTTGATTTGAGGTAAAGGATCCATAAGCAGCACTTGGGAAACAACTCCGTGAAACTCTTCATTGAAGCCAATAAAGAACCGGATTATATGGTCTTCAGCTCTAAAGCTTCTACTGTTTCTCATAGCCAGAAAGTACAAATCACAGGGCATGTACAATTTGGCATTGGCCTATATTGATCAAGATCCTCCTATAAGCTTCTCAATTCTGTGAAATAATCAAAAATCTTCTTGCTTCCTTGCTTTATATTCGAGATCTCTTGATATAACTACGCGACACGAATCTTGTCTCCTCTCATGAACTGATCCCTAAGATCGTTCCACACATCAAGAACATTTTCAATGAACACCACACTTTGAGCTATGGAAGGTGTTATTGAATTAATGATGCATGTGCGAACAAGATTGTTACATCTCTACCATGCAACGTAGTTGAGATCATTGCTATAAGGCACTTCAATTGTTCCATCAACAAACTGAAATTTGTTCTTCATTTCTAATGCTCTCCTCATCTTCATAGACCAAGCATGGTAGTTTTCTCCAGATAAGGCTGGCGTGACACAAACTGTTGTAGGATTTTCAAATGGATGGACATAGTATGGATCAAGCTGATCCTGCATTTGAATGTTATTATTATTTCTCCCAGCCATCGTAACAAAGAAAAAATGGAAAAGAACAAGATGATGATAAATCAATGAATCAAGAAAAGAAGAATCGTATGAACGATTCACACTGATCGATACAAATCAAACGAAGAACCAAAAGATAAATCAAAGATCGAAGCTTAAGCTTCAGAATCGGTTGCAGCGGAAACAAAACAAGATTAACTTGCTCTGATACCATCTAAGAAGGTATAGAACTCCATCGAAGGAGAAGAAATCGTACACAAATTGAAGGAGAAAGAGAGAGAAAAAAGAGTCTTGATTCATTGATTATAAAAGTTAGTTACAAGATACAAACTATATATCAACTAACTGTAACTAACAAAAAGAGAAACTATTCTAATGCATGAGAGTGCATGTTAAGATAATAAACCCTCACTAACTACATGCAACGTGAGTTTTTCTTTTCATGCAACTTGAGATCTTATACTGTTAATACGTTGTGTGAAGTTTTTTTTTCCTGTCAAGTATAATGTTGATTTTGAATGACGTGGTATGTCACGTCAACTTCTATTAGCCAAATAGATGTAAAAACCAAATTTATGAATGAAACACTTTATAAAGACAAAGAAAATTGTTTGATGAACTAAAATTAAATGTTGCATTATTTCAAACAACGAAAAATATATTTAACCCCTTTTAACAACATATTTACCATGCTTAGTTTTTAAATTGTTGTCCTCTTTAAATGATTTTATAGAAAATCACTCTTAAAATGGATAATATTTATTTGTAATTGTTTAAACATTTTTACCTCAATGAAGCGTTGTAAATCTTTTAAAAAATATTATTTGTTTAATTATATGTAAATATCAACCGCGTTTTAAAAAAAATTGTAGGGTGTGTTTGTTTCAAGGTTATAAAATTTATTCCTTAAAATGGTATTCCATGATTATTATTTCTTAGAATGTTATTCTAACATATGTGTTTGTTAAGAATTTAATTCCCCAGGAATAATTATATAATTTGTTTAATTTAAAATTATAAAAAATAAAAAATAATAGTAAAGTCAAATGTGATTGATAGTGGAAAGTTAGAGTTTGTTGAATTTATTTCCACGAGAATGTTATATTCCCACCTTTTAAGTCTTGATATAAGAATAGAAAAATCATGTGAAAATAAGAATACTAGGAATAAAAAGTGCATTGGAATAATTTTTTAAAACCTGTATCAAACATTGGAATTTTGATTCTTAGTCATATTCTCAAAAATAATATTTGTAATAACCTTGAAACAAACACACCCATATTTTCAAAATTTTCGAAAGCACTATTATTTAAAGAACTTTTATTTAAAATCACTTTTAAATGAACAATGTTAAAACCTTAATTTGACGTAGTGTTATTTGAAGCAACGACAATAGTGCATGTTTGTTCTTCAAGACTAAGGGTGTGTTTGTTTGAAGGATTAAAATTATAATCTTTGAAATACTATTCTTGGGAATATTATTACTGAAAATTTTATTCCCATTTATGTGTTTGGTGACTAATATAATTTCCTGAGAATATTTATGAAATATATTTAATTTAATTTTTAAAATAAAAAAATAAATAAATTAAAATGCTTGTAAATGAGAAGTTATGGGTAGTTACTTTTTATTTTCACGGGAATGTAAGATTCCCACCTTATAACATGGAAATAGAAATGGATAATATTATGTGGAAAATAAGTTCCTGGGAATAAAAAGTTTCTAGACATAATTTATCAAAACTTGAAACAAACATAGGAATATTCTTGAGAATAAGTTTGCAATCCATGAACCAAACATCCCCTGATAAATCAAAATATCACTTTGAAAATTAACTTGCATCATCTTCAAATTTAGATTAACAAGCAACTGAGAATAAATAATACTCTTATATCAATCGTGATCCTAAAAATAAACAAGGGTCATTGTTCTTAAACTAACAAAGCTTCAACAACGATTAACAAAAAAAATTCAACAAAGATGACTTACAATTTTTTCCCATAACTAGTTACTTATCTTCCTGGATAGAGAGATGTTGAATATTTATAAATTTTGATCCTATAACTTTATAAACTTGTATATCCTTTTGTAATTTTGATTTTTAAATGCACTATTTCTACAACAAAATTTATTTAATAATTCATCACAATTTTTTGTTATTGGAATTTTTTTTCCTTCTATATTATGAAAGTTTAAAACTTAGAGAAAAAACAATACCAAAATTTGATCAACATTGATCACACTAGAGCTGTCAATATGGGCTACCCGGCCCATATGGGCTTCGGGCTTTTTAGGGGTGGGCCCAAAAAACCCATTTTTAAATGGGCTTTAATTTTACTACCCAAGCCCGACCCTGTCTGAGCTGTGGGCTATCCGGCCCTAAATAGGCTTCGGCCCTAAACGGACCCATTTCTATAAAAAATTAAAATTTTCTCTTTATTTTTGTAAGTAACCATATAATTGCATGCAAGAATACATTTTATATATATATATATATATATATATATATATATATATATATATATATATATATATATATATATATATAATTTTATATCCAAAATTATAATTTCTAAATAATCCATATAAGTTAATAACTAAAATGTAAAACAACACATTAACTTAATTTAAACTATCCAAAATACACCACAAATTATATAATGTAGCACAAATAATTAAATAACTTGTTCCAACAAATTTTAAGTTATAAATATTCATGACAATTATAATTTTATGATAATTATAACAAGAAAATGTTATAAATTTTTATAATAATTATAATTAGGAAAGGATAAATTTTAATTATATTAAAAATATTTAATTTTTTCGGGCCGGTGAGCTACCATGGCCCATACGGACCGGTCCATATTTTTTAGGGCTTTTTAGGGTCGGGCTAAAAAAAGCCCGGATGTAAATGGACTCGAAAAATGAGATCCAGACCCTAAAAATTTTCGGACCAAATAGGCCGGCCCATAGACTTCGGCCCATTTTGACAGCTCTAGATCACACCACCCATATTTTTATGTGAGATGTTGACCAGGTTTAAGTGATTGAATCAATGAGCTTAAGAGACAAACATGACATTTCATATATCTAAGAGACATTTAACTAAAAATATAACAAAAAGTACATTATTATGATTGGCTTTTTGCTACTGCAAAAGTGATAAGATCTGCTTAATAATTTTCATTAGAAAAACTATAAAAAAAATTTACTTTTCAAGTAATCAAATAATTTTCATTAGAAAAACTATAAAAAAAATTTACTTTTCAAGTAATCAAATAATTTTCAATTTATTAGATTGCTTAAAGTAAATATATGGGTAAAATTCCTAAATGTGGTTATTATTCTTTGATAATTTTTTGTTTCTTGTTTCTTGTTGTAATCACTGGTGTCAATGGTAGACTCCAAACCTGTAAGTCATTTACTCTCATCATTTTAAAATTTATATGATATATACAGATCATTAAATCGAAGAAGAATTTAATTTGAATACATTAACCGTATTTTACTATCAGTAAATTGTAATTGCTAGATCTTAAATTATGTTTTATTTTTATTTTAATTATATAAAAAATAATAATTATAAATAATTATAATAGATTGACACTGTATAAATTTTTTTACACTAATGATACATAACAATTAATCTAATTTTTTTACATCGCAGATTCTCCGTTCCCTTGCCAAACCGACGTTGATTGTATAAACAGAGCGTGCCACCGTCCTTTAAAACCGAAGTGTGTTTATTCTAATTGTGAGTGCGTGGAGGTGTTAAAAATAAAGTAATTATATACTTGTATGATAGAATATAATGTCGGTGCTCTTTTAAATTTATATCACAATTTCATTTACATTTCTATTACCTATTGATTTTTTTGAAAAAAAACTCAAAAGTATCTTATTATATTGTATAGTTATTGTTATATTTCGTTTACTCATAGAAGATATTGAAAACACAAAAATAAAGTAAATATTTGATTATATTGATTAATTATTTATTTCCTTTATGCATATTGCACAAGCTTGAAAAATTATATTAACATTATAAATATTGTTATTTTTAAAAATTATAATAATTTTAAGAATCATTGACCAAAGTTTAATTTTAATAATTCTACGTATATAACATTTATATAATAATAATAATAATAATAATAATAATAATAATAATAATAATAATAATAATAATAATAATAATAATAATAATAATAATAATAATAATAATAATAATAATACAAAGTGAACAAAGTTGTTTTTCAGAGTGAGTATTTGGCGGACTATCACACAAAACTCAAAGTTTATCCTAGTTAAAGTATGAATAATTAAAAGTAAATGTTATCAATAAAGATTAAAGTGGATGTCCATCCTTATTCTTCTTTTTCATCTTCATATTTCCCATTAATATATGTGACTTTCCATCTCACTTGGATCCTATAAATAAGACCCACATTGTGATGTAAATGATACTTTTGAAAGAAGATAATACAATATTAGTTTCTCCATTCTCTTCCTCTCTTTGATCTTTCTATTGTTTTAGTTGGTTTTATAACACGTTATCAGCACGAAACTCTACCAAACTTGAAAAAAAAATTGAAGCCCTAACTGTTAGAGGTAATATTAATTAATTATTTTATTATTTTACTTTCTCATTATTCGTGTTGAATTTTGATATTATATCTTATTAAATTATTAATCATATCTGAAGGATTACAAAATAACGTGTTTGTTATATAGTTTCTGAATAACTTAACAAATATCCATTAAAGATAGTATTGAGTTTGTTATATAGTTCTTGAAAAACTTATAAAGCATCCCTGAAGGATTATAAATCTTATTATTTTTATTAGTAAAAGATTTGTGATTGAGTTCCTGAAGAACTACAAAATGTGATTGAGTTCCTGAAGAACTATAAAAAAATTGTGATTGTGATTAAGTTCCTGAAGAACTACACAGAAAAAAAAAACCTCTCTTAAACTAATGTTAAGATATCTCAAGAGGATTGCCTAAAAAAATATTTTTCTTAATAGATGTGAATATTTGTGACATGACTTTGAAGGTTTTTTTTAGCTTTCTAGAAGGATTATGCAAATAATTGTTTCTTTTTATCACTACGAAGATCATTTGTGATATATAATTTTCGAAGAGGTAAAGTTTTAAAATAAGGATTTCTCACACCTTCAAATGTTGTATCTATAATATTAGAAGAATGTCATCATGATATTAATGAATCCCAGAAGGATTGTATCTATACTAATAACATATCCCAGAAGGATTGCATCTGTTATGTTAAAAATTTGAAAAATGATTGGATCACCTATATTATCGAATTCTAGATGGATTGAATCAATAATAGTGAAGTATTCCAGAAAGATTTCACAAAGAAATTTGTGTGTTTCAATGTAAGAAAAAAAACTTGTAATATACTCATAAAATGTTTGTCATTCCAGAAGAATGACATGAGTGACTCTAACACATCCCAAAAGGATAACTATATTTTTGGATTATTGTTATTTTCTAACATTTGACTATGTTAAAAACTTATTAAATTTGTTAGAGTATAAATTATTTCAATATTATATATATATATATATATATATATATATATATATATATATATATATATATGATATAATTTTAGTGATATAATTTTGTATGATTTTGATAATTATATGATAATATGTTCATATGCCTGTGTATGATTAAAGTGTTAAATCATGAGATATTTAGGATGATCAATGTTTGCAAATACAATTTCCTTATTCACATTATTTTTTAAATATTGATATTTTAACAAGAGAATTAAAACATTGCAATCTATTAAAGAATATATCAATAGTCTAAAGTTGCTACATATTCTAAATTTGTTATAATAGTGCTTAGATTTCTCATATAAATCTTAATAATACTATTCTTTTCTTTTTACAAGTCTAGTGTATGGATGACATTTGTTAGTCCATCTTAAAGGCACATGAAAGTAAGCTCATATTTTGATTGAGTCGAGATTCGAATGAACTTTAATCCTTTATATTTCCTTTTTGTGTGTTCTCTTTATGTCTTGCCAAATATTTTCGTCATAGATAATTCACAGGAATTATACTGGAAGTATTGAATATCTTTGTATTACACAAATGAATTTGGACATAAAATGTATAATAGAAAAGCTACTGGCTTTTCCCTCGGACTTGTACTACACTTATATTAGTACAATTTAAACGCATGTCATTGTAAATCAGTAGTTTACAAATTACTTAATTAGCCATTTCTGAGCACCTTCAGGATCATACGTGCCCTTGAACAATGGAGGATTGTTCCTTTGAAAATTCCCCAATTGTCTATCAGCACCAATCCCTGCTCCATTTGTATTTTCTCCCAGCACACTAGCAATCATGCTCAGAGCCTCAGCGATAGCATCATCGTTTCTTCCACCTCTTCCAACCATTTCTCTGCTTAAATCATGAACACTTTAATCAGAATAAAAGTATCGACAAGTTAACTCGTACTAGTCGCATACACAAGAAGACTGACTCTAAGACTCTGGTCACAACGACCGACTATGCTCTGATACCACTATTGTAACACCCTTCTAAACCCCCGCGGAAATTAATAATTAAATCATAGTACATGCAAATAAGGGTGCCACAATTGATAATAAAATAAACATTATCCGTCACTGTCATGCATTCACTAAGGAATAATCCTTCATAACTCATCAACCTCATGTTTACACAGCGAAATAAATTATCAAAATAGCATTCCATCATCAATACCACAAATCCTCAAAGTTAATTTAAAACAAAACAGAGTTATCAAATTAATTTCAAAACATCTTTCCCCAGTCTTACATCTATCAGAGCATGACATCTGACGCTAACTAAACAAAGACTCATAAGCTAATCCTCACCAAGTCGAAGCCGCTATCCTCAATCTGAAAAATATAGTGTAAGGGTGAGTCTCATTCGCAATTAACAAATATTATTGCATTATAAACAACAGCACATCAATAGTTATATCATTCACCCAATTCATCTATATTCAGATAATCTATCATCATACAAAACACATAATACCAATCATGACAATGAAGCACATTCAGTCATATTATCAAATTCATGCATATGAATGCAACTGACTCTATGCATGTGGTACCAAACATCATCAATGGGAATATTCCACCGACCGATCCAATATCATCAAGATACGGCCCTGCCAGCACAAATTCCACACAATGGAAATTATGCCCTTCACTGAATCCCCTCATCATTAGGATTCAACCCTCAACAAATGACGATGTATGAACGCAACATGCACAACATACTTATATCATCATCATCATTAAGTATGTTCATATGTATATTAGCATCATTCAATATAATTCAAATCATTATTAAACACAAGATCATATCACAAGGTTCATCATCCTCAAAACGACACTCAAAACAGGCCTACAGATCAAAAGTTACGCATCACTGAACTTTCGAAGAAAATCACAAAACAGAAAATTTAACACACAGCAGCCATACGCGTATTACCCTTCATCATACGCGTTTTACCAGAGCCAAAATTTCCCAGAAAGTATCCCATACGCGTATCAGCCTCTTCATACGCGTATCTGCAGAGCCAAAATCCTCCTTAAAATTTCTCATACGCGTATGACCACTCCCATACGCTCCTCATACGCAATTCACCAAAACATGGTTTTTGGGACAAGGCAACTGCGTATCATACGCGTATTGTCCTTGGGGATTGTCCATCATACGCGTATGGCCTCATCCCATACGCGTATGATACTGTTTCATACGCGAAACACCAGTAATTTTCCAAAACCTGCAGTCTCGTACCAGTCCAATTCTCACTCGTTTTTACTCCTATCAGTCCACGATTTTGAGTCTAAAACAGTCCATTTTCACACTTTCATTCATAGGATTCATTCATACTTATTAGACTATCATCCTATATCAATTTATACACCAAAAACCCAATTTCTAATCATTTTTTTAGAACCCCAAAAACCTAACTCTGACATATAATCAAATTGACCCAAACAACACAACCAATCTTGCACTATCATTCATAATTACAATAAGAGAAGATAATTGGAAGAGTCCCCCCTTACCTTATCCAAATTCTTGATTTTGGTCTCTTCCTCTTCTGTTCCTCTTTACGTTCCTCAGCTTTTCTCTTCCACTTCTTCTTTTTCACATTCCCACTCCTTTTCCTTATTTCTTTATTTTATGAAACATAAGATAATTAGTAATGGGCTTACTCACTTAGCACCTCCACATTACTAATCTCACCATCCGGCCCAATGGCCCTTAATCCATACTTCTCCAATAATCCCAATTTAAAATACTGATATTAATTAATTAATCTAAAAATTTAATTAAATTAATAAATCAGAATTTATGGGGTGTTACATCACGTGCCATCCGTTTTAAAGGACAGTTGTGAACTTACTGTTTAAATTTCTCGGGAGTGGGAAGTTATGATGAATAATAACTGCACGCACGTCTCGATGAGACATTTTGAAAAATCAAACCAGGATTGATTGACAGTTACTACCGTGGAACTGAAGAGCAGTCGAAATGTGGAGTTACAAGAAATGCTTATTTATGCATGAATTTGAAATAATCATTTAGTGGGGGCAATTTGTTAGCTGAAGATTTCGACTAGTAGATCGTGATACCTTGAAGTGTTGGATTATTATTCAACCAAGAGTAGTTTTTTTCGCATTTACAAGTGTCCTTCGACGGAAGCGCTAACATGATCGAAATGCCAAAGCGGGAAGATTTGAATTTCAAATGTAACGGTTTTGCTTAGTGGACCCGTGGGAACATCTGAAACGAAGTGAGCGTTTGAAATATCAAATGTGGCAAAGATCTATGTAGAGACCGTTAGGGTCTAAGTAGTAAAAATAGGAATACTATTGTTTAGTTTGATATGTTCGAATCAATATACAGAAAATTCACAAAATTACTAGAAGTAGCGACGCGAGAGAAAAGAGTCTTTGCTGAAACAATGTATGTGTGAAGAACATCATGTTTACATATTTTTATGTTATTTGTTCAATGCAAAGTTATACGTAAAAGTTCTTTGTTTACACAATTGCTTTATTTTATTTCAAAGTCATTTATTTATTGCACTTTACATTAGAAAGTTCTATGTTTCTGCAAACTAGAAAGATTATTGAACATGAATCAAATTACTAAAACACTATTTGACAATGTCCTAGAATTAATCTAGTCGATCCTGCGAGTAACCAAATTGTTTAAATACTTTGGAGGACTAGCGGTTGTTTGTCAGAAATTACCGGTAAACAGTATCATATATTTTATTAGGGGAGAGATGATCATTTATGTTTAAGTACATATGATTATTTTCTCTATCTAGGGACTAATGATCATTTAGTTATTGGGGTGCAGATGAGCATAGCTCACTTTCTTTTAGGTGAGCATAAATTATTATACACATGAAAGCAAACATATTAGAATATAAATTATTCTCAATTATATTGTTATCACCAAAATTTTACAATAATATGTAACTATTTTGTAAATTATTTTTCATTTAACGGTCTACCATTTTGTAAGATAACAAACATATAATTGTATGAACACTTCTTCATGTCTAACAAATTTTTTGTATGAACAATTTTTCCAAGTTTTAAAATATATTTAATTTATGGAATAAAAGGCATCCCAAACTAAACATTTATTAGGGTTTAAGTGATCGAATCAATGAGCTTAAAAGACACACATAATTCTTGAATATATCTTTGAGACATTTAACAAAAATCATATTTTTATGATTGCCTTCTTGCAACTCCAAAATTCCAAAATGTACTAAATTATAATTAAAAATTCATAAAATTTTCAATTATAAAGTAATCTAACTTCTTAAGCTTATTATATGCAAAGAAGAAAAAATGATTCAAATCCTCAAATTTATGTATCCTTTGATAGTCTTTCTTTCTTTATTTCTTGTTGTAACAAATGCCATCAAGGGTAATCGTCCAAGCAGACCTACAATCTGTAAGTTTTTCTTCACACCATTTTCAAAGATTCTTTCACATCAAATAAATAATATTTTTTTAATCAACTATTTATTGATACAACTCTTTATTTTAATTTGACATTGCAGATTCTCCATTCCGTTGTAAAAATCTTTGGGATTGTTGGTATAAAGCATGTCGCATTCCTTTAAAACCTCGATGCGTTTCTTTTTTGTGTGAGTGTGTGGAAGGAGAATCAAGTTGAAAAATAGTTCTATGTTACTTTAAGCTCAAAAATAACTTATTGTAATATAATAAAATCATTCTTACATGTTCATTTTGCTCATAATATATAATGAAAACTGCATCTTGACTATATATTTATGTAAGAATTATAGGCCTTGTATTTTCATTGATATTATCGGTGTTATATACAATAAGGATTTTCATAAATAGTCTTATATACTATCATTACTATTCTATAAATAGAGATATGTACAATTATGACCTAATACAGTAATAGTCTAATACACCTTCGTAGTCGAAACGGGAGGTTGATGAATGTTGAGATTATCACAAAAATCATCAAAGAGTTTGTAATACGGTGGGAGAACTGACTTTTTATTTTGTTTCTTGCAAAACATGTTGCGGTTAACAAGAGTCGCCACCGAATTTTCTTTTATCCAATAAGGAAAAGTTGAAAAGAACAGGAAAGACCTTGATAGATTTTGAGTTCGGGGTAGGTTATACAAAGGGAAGGTACTAGCACCCTTTGTATCCATGGTTATCCATGGGCTCTTAATTGCTTAACTCACTTTAATTTGCTTTGTCTGATAAGTTGTGTGTATTTATAAAATACTTCGAAAAAGTTTAACTTTGTAATGATTCTCGTATGAATGTATACAAAGTGCTTTTTTAAAGTATTTATGAAAGAGTGATGTTTGGAAATATTTTGTAAAAAACTTGACTTTGTAATGATTCGTGTAAGAATGTATACAAAGTATTTGCTTTTTGAAAATAACTTTGAAAGTATGAGGTGTGAAAATGATTTTTGAGTGTGAGCAAGCAATTAGGAGCATCTACCCACTAAGTATTGGTCTTTCCTATTTTTGTTCCATTTCCTTTGGAGAGAGTATTATCCATGCCATTAGTTGGTAGGAAATCCTATCTATTGGATGAGAAGGGACAGGCGTAGGGTCATTGAATGGTCATAGAAGGCAACATGTAAGGATACCTTAACAATTCGAAGGGACTATCATCATTTTTCCGTAGGGTCATCGAGGGACAAGATCATATTTTCGTAGCAACTCGAAGGGTCATCGAGGGACTGTGATTTTCTATCGAAGGGACTATGATGATTTATTCGTAGGCAACTTTTGTTAAGATATCTCTACGTTCGAGGGACATGACCAAGTAATCGAAAGGCAACGAGGAGAGGTTACCCTAGGGGTGCAAGTGTGCAAGGTGTGTTGTTTTCAGATATTTTTGTCTTGAGTTATTGTTATCTAACATTTGATTTTATTCTTGCCATATAATCCTATTAATCATACATCTAGTATTTAATACAGTTATAAATGGTGCAGAAAGTAAAGTGCAGAATGTAAATCCTAACTACTATTACAAGGCTTTGGGACAGATACATATAATCAGAAAAAACCTTGTAGAAAAATAAAGGACGGAAAGTAAAAGCCATAAGCTATTACATCGCTTCGGGATGGGGGATTACAAGTTTACAAATGGGGATGAAACTTACTACAAATTATTACAAAGTCAAGTGAAAATTGAAGTGGAAATAGAAGTTAATATATACATAAACTTATAAATGTCCTCTAAATAGTCCAAGTACCTCAAGATGGTAATACCTCACAAAAACAAAAAAAAAAAAAATTTGCAAAATAACAATGCAATGATGAATAATAGAATAAATATGAACAAATAATGACCAAAAATAATAAAAAAAATTTAAATTTAAACCATATTAAATTCTAGATGAAAATTATCACCAAGCAAATACTTTTTCTTTTGTATTTTTGATATTGAAAAAGAAAAGTTTAATGAAATAAAATATCCTTTTATATTTTTATAATAAAATCCTAAATAAAAATTTAAATATATATTATTATTATTATTATTATTATTATTATTATTATTATTTAGTTAAAAAGAATAACTAACAATTATATTAAGTGTGAATTATAATAATAAAATGAGAAAAAAAATCTAAGTATAGCCACATAACACATCACGTGCATCTCTCTCTGTCCAATAAGCAGCAAAGCATGGAATTTTTTTTTTTGAATAACAAGTTTTTTTAAAAAAATTTCAGAAATAACCATCTTTTCAAAAAAATTCCCCAAATGTCACATTTTTGCTTCCTGCACCACGTTGTCGCCAGGGGGGGTGGCGACAACACTGAGCCCAATACATCGTCGCCAGTGGGCCTGGCGCCTGCTTTCAATATTTAGGTGTTGTCGCCACCCCCCTGGCGACAACACCCCCCCTTATTTTTTTTCTTTTTTTTTTGTTATTTTTTTTCTTTAACATATTTTCTCTTAAATTTTTTTATATTATATTTTTCAAATATTCTTTCAACATTATTTTTTTATATAATTTTTTCGGTAATTTTTTTTTTCCATGGTAATATTTTTTCGGTAATTTTTTTCTTTCAACATTAATTTTTTCGGTAATATTTTCTCTTAAATGTTTGTAAATATTATTGGTTCCAAATATTTTTTCCATGGTAATATTTGGTAATTTCTTTCAATATGTCTCCTGAATCCATTATTTTTTTGGTCATGTTTGTTGTGTTGTAACCCATAAAATTTATGAAAAAAAGTTCATTTCATTGAAAAAGTACATTACAAATATCATCGAAACTAAAAACTATGTTGTGGAGCTAGATCCACGATTGGGACATTTGGTCCTATTATGTCCTACCTCATGACATATACTACACTTCCTCTGCATTTTTTCAGTTACGTCCATATCGGTTCTAATACGCCTGCTGTTTGGTCGACCGCTTTTATTCCGACGCATTAAATCGTTATGCCAAACTGTTTCCCCCTCGTACACAGGCCAATATGCTTCCATTGCTACCACAGGAAAGTAATTGTCGTATACGTTGAGCAACGTTGATACCTTGTAAATTTCTGATACCAAAGATAATGCATCAAAGTGAGTATGTGAACATACTGCAAGGACATGGGAGCAAGGCATGCGATATGCTTGAAATTGGCCACAGTCGCACCAACGATCTGGGATATTGACGCGATACTGTTGTTGTGGAAGTCCCTGGTTGTGGTCAATTGTTTCCTTTACACTGAAGGTGTGGCCATGACGGTCGAACTCGGTCACTCGGTGAGTGTTACCCTTGGCAGATTCTTGTTGTATATATTTCATACACACATCGCTGTAGACCTGTTGTGTTGGTAACACTGAATTCCACCGCTTACCTCTTGTGGCGAACAGAGTTGCCATCCGAAAATACGTAGCACTAACCAAGGCAGTTACAGGTAGGTTTCGAATGCCTTTGAAAACCCCGTTCATTGATTCCACAAGATTTGTAGTCATGTGACCCCACCTAGCCCCATCGTCGTATGACCTAGTCCATCTCGCTCTGTCAATGTTGTCAATCCACCTCCCTGCATCTGGATTTGTCAACGCTATTTCTCGGCGGTAGTATTGAAATCCAGGTTGGTTTAAGGCATACCCCGCGTTCACCAAGTGGTTCTTCAAAAATTTATCCTTGATCTCTCTCATAAAACTTTGTGCTATATGCCTAATACAGTAGACATGCTTAGACGGAGGGTTGTGCCAACCATTTGTCGGATTGTTGTATGCGCTGTCAATAGAAGCGTGCCTGTCCGAAATCAAACAAAGATTAGGTTGTGGAGCAACTCTAGCTCGGAGATTCTTCAGAAAGAAACTCCAAGCAGCAGCTGTTTTTCCTTCTACCAGAGCAAAGGCTATTGGAAAAATGTTGCTGTTTCCATCCTGCACGACCGCCATCAGCAAAGTTCCCTTGTATTTCCCATACAGCCAGGTTCCATCAATTTGAATAATCGGCTTGCAAAAACCAAAATTGACGATGCATGGTCGAAACGCCCAGAATAGTCTATGGAAGATTCCATTACCTTCGAGAGGGGTTCCGTCCTGGGACTGTGCCGACAGTGTCTCCAATATAGTAACAGTCCCAGGTGAATACAATTGCAGTGCAGCCAGGTAGCGAGGAATTTGTTGGTATGACTCCTCCCAGTTGCCGTAGACTTTTTCAATTGATTTCTGTTTCGCCAACCAAGCCTTTCTGTATGAAGGTCTGTATTTGAACACAGAAACGCAATGAGAAATAATTGTCTTCACCTTCAGTGATGGGTCAATTTCGACTAGAGGAATGATGGTATGACATATCATGTCATGACTGATTTTTCGATGATCTTGCGCCATGTTAGTGGTGACGCAGGTGTGGGCTTGAGATATCGAACGTATCACCCACGCATTAAATTTCTTTCTGAATGATGCCTTCAGCATGTATCCACACTCCGGGTTTTTGCACGCAATAATGACTCTCTCTGGATTTGAGCGATCGGCTTTAAAATCAACACAATTTGCTAAGTGCCAATTTTTTATAGCCAACATACAATCATCCTTCGAACGAAACGTGTCACTCTCTTTTAACTCCTCGCTTGACCTCATATATGGATTGTAGAACATATCGGACGATGGCTCGTCCTCTCCTAAATTAAGCGTTGTGAAATGTGCCAGAGGTGAATATGCATGTGTATCCGGTACTGGATCCGGCAATGGAACTTGTTCGTCACCTTCATCTTCGGAATCACGATTCACCAACTCATCAACAACATCTTCTATTTCAGTTTCTTCGTCAATGACATGTTCGGGCTGTTGTTCGTCATCAACAACAGGATCAATAACCTGTGACTGAATATTTTGCGAAGGAGCATTTTGTTCAACCACTATGTACAGTTCCAGATAATCATAACCAAAATACTCATGGGTGAGGAACATGTTTTGAACCTCTAAGTCAGTTGTTATCTGTGATTGATAAAACTTGACTGAGTTGTTAGGTTGAACAAGGGGTTGTCGATAAAATATTTGAGAGACTGGTTCTCTTATTTTGGATTCGATTTTCCTTTTTAGATAAGAGAAATCCGATTGTCTATTTAGAGCAAAACGTGTTGAGTTTGTGTTTCTAAATAGAAAACTGTTTGTGTCGCAGTGGTATGTCTCACCGTTCATATGAACACGAACTTTGTATTGCGAGGTGGATGCCATAATTTTGATATGTGTTTGTGAAAGAAGAAATGTGAGAATTGTGTTGTAAAAAGAAGAAATGTTTGGGAGAATTGTGTTGTAAAAAATAATATGCGAAGTAGTTCATATATATCATGCACCACCTCTTACACAAGAATACATGCAACAAGCACGCAAGAAATGAAGCAATAATTCTGCACAAGATTCAAATATGACAAGACTAATGCATGTCACAAAAGAATCTCGTCCCCACCTCTTACACAAGGCTAATGCATGCAAGAAATGAAGCAATAATTCTGCACAAGATTCAAATATGACAAGACTAATGCATGTCACAAAAGAATCTCGTCCCCACCTCTTACACAAGGCTAATGCATGCAAGAAATGAAGCAATAATTCTGCACAAGATTCAAATATGACAAGACTAATGCATGTCACAAAAGAATCTCGTCCCCACCTCTTACACAAGGCTAATGCATGCAAGAAATGAAGCAATAATTCTGCACAAGATTCAAATATGACAAGACTAATGCATGTCACAAAAGAATCTCGTCCCCACCTCTTACACAAGGCTAATGCATGCAAGAAATAAAGCAATAATTCTGCACAAGATTCAAATATGACAAGACTAATGCATGTCACAAAAGAATCTCGTCCCCACCTCTTACACAAGGTTAATGCATGCAAGAAATGAAGCAATAGTTCTGCACAAGATTCAATTATGACAAGACTATATTTTCATGGATTATTTGTATTTGTATTTGTATTTGTATTTCTATTGGTAATGTATTTGTATTATCCTGTATTAAATCAACTAGTTATGTCTTTGTCACGTAATGAAATTGTCTTCATGGCCCATACTGCCAATCTTTATTTTGGACAGTCAAATACGCATGCATTCGTCTAGTCCCATCAAGTCAGTCTTCATGGCCCATACTGCCACTCTTTATCATTGTGTCTGCATTTATCATACATGTTAGGCGTGCTTGTAAACAGTACGCAACATCATTATTTTTTCTACCCATTACTATTATAAATTAGGGGCTCCTATTGTTGAGTTTACACACAGATACACAAACTCCAAATACCAAACAATCACACAAACACAACCATGCCTCGCCGGACAACCATTAGGCCAGATGGATGTCACCGGACAACAGAGCCCCCGCCCCGGAGATCAACATGGGGTATTGAACCGGAACCAGAGTATCGCAGAAGGACCGGACATGTCATATACTCTGCTGTGAAACCTCCCATGCCGGTTATGTTTTGGAATATCACTTCCGTCGAGCAACTCAAGAGGACTCTCCTGACTTTTTTAGAGGGGGAGTACGAATCCGGCGAACAGATAAGAAGCATCAAGAGGCTTAAAACAAGGGCCGATCCTGTGACTGGAGCAGTGACAAGTTTCTGGGCTAACGTGGAATACGACATTGAGTGCTTTCAAATGATGCATGGACCCAATGACATTGTTTTAACCGTAGTAATTTCTTAGATGTTTTAGTTTTTGTGTTGGTTATTGTCAATGTACCTTTTTAATTAATGAATGAATTAATGTTTTCCATAATATATATATCTGCGCTAATTTAATATAAATACAAATATATATTATAAGTATATGTTTTAAATGAATAAAAATAAAAATAAAAACATCTAAATAAAAAATAAAAATTATGATAACTCAGTGCATGCAACAATTTAACATAATTTAGCATGACAAGAATGCATGCCTCTATAGCAATCTCGTCCCCACCACAGACATGACAAGACAAGACAATGCAGGGAATCTCGTCCCCACCACATACATGACAAGAAAAGACAACGCAGGGAATCTCGTCCCCACCACAGACATGACAAGACAAGACACTGCAGGGAATCTCGTCCCCACCGCAGACATGACAAGACAAGACACTGCAGGGAATCTCGTCCCCACCACAGACAATGACAAGACAAGACACTGCAGGGAATCTCATCCCCACCACAGACATGACAAGACAAGACACTACAGGGAATATCGTCCCCACCGCAGACATGACAAGACAAGACACTTCAGGGAATCTCGTCCCCACCACAAACAATGACAAGACAAGACACTGCAGGGAATCTCGTCCCCACCACAGACATGACAAGACAAGACACTGCAGGGAATCTCGTCCTCACCTATGCATTTTGGCTATAAATATGTTCCCAAACTTGTTCATTTTCTTCATCACCTCTTATACTTTCATCAGAGCAACTTATCATCAGAACAACTTTTTGTTTCATCATCAACAAACATGTCTCTCCTAACTATGGGTCAAGAGCATCGAGGAACCACTGCAAACATTGCCGATTATGTAAGTTTGAGTAAACACTTAATTTTTTTTACTTAAATTTATTAATTTCAAATACTTATGGGTAATGTTTTTTTATAGGATATCACGAGATTTAGGACCCGTGCTGGTAAGATGAATGCTCCTGACCCTTTGATTGTGGACTACGTTAAACGTGCGGGATTTGGTGAGGTAATGAACTTAACACATACCTCAGTTGATATGAAGTTTATATTAGCATTGTGTGAGCGTTGGAGGCCTGAGACTCATACTTTTCACCTTCCAATGGGTGAATGTACCGTCACTCTAGAGGACGTGTACATGTTATTGGGTCTCAAAACAAATGGAAAGGCAGTGTATGGAAATGTCCAACAACCAAACGCTCTATGCGTCGAATTGTTGGGTGTGGATTTAATAGAGGGTGAGGGGCGACAAAGGGGTAGGGGCCAAGGTATAAAGCTTGCTGGCCTTCAACTAGCTTATGATGGCCTTAAATTGAATGAGTTTTCTGACGAAGAAAGTAAACTACAGAAAACTAGGATGTATATTATGTTGTTATTTGGTAGGTTTCTATTTCCCGAAGGCACGGGAAATAGTGTTAATTTTATGTACTTGTGTTTACTTGGGGACATTGATGCAATTGTTAGCTGAAGATTTCGTTTTGTAGTATTTATCCTTCGAAGAAGTAGAAAATCGAAGGAAAGATGGTTACTGATGGCCATCCCTTAAAAATAAAAGAATGGCTACTGATGGTCATGCTTCGAGAGTAAAGATTTCTAAGTTCGCTATGAAGATAATGAATACTGAAAGCTAGTGAAAAGTATGTGTCTTCGGGGACTTAGACAAATTTATAAATATATTCAAGTATTACTACTTAGCGTGTTTTTTTCGTAGTGTTTGTTTAATACACTGCCACGCGTCGAAGACAGACTCAGGCGGGAAGATTTGAAATTCGAAGACGGTTTCGTAACTGTCCAAGTAACAGATGGCATCGCTAGAAGTTCTTATGAGAAACGTGGCAGCAGATTAGTATAGGACCGTTAAGGTCGAAACTAGTATAAATAGGAGTCTTAATGTTAGGATTCTGTGTGTTCATTTTGTACAAATCACTCACATATTTACTCAAGTATCAAGCGTTAAGAGAAAGAGTTCGCTGAGAAAATGTACGTATGACACCACCATTTTAATACATGTGTATTATCTTTTATTTTTAAATATCTTCTAGAATTACTGCATTTCGTTTACTTCTTGCCATTTACATTTCTGTATCTTTACTTTAATGTCATTTACTTTCGAATTACTTTCATGTTATTTACTTTCAAATTCTTTAACATTTCTGCAGTTTAAGATTCTTTACGTTTCAATAGTCCTTTTAATTTTCTATGTTATGTTACTTATCTTTTCGCTGAAGTCACATTTATATATAACAAAGTGATTGTCAAGACTATTTGTTCTTTAATCGAACAACGCTTATTGAAGAAGACAAATAATGAATATGGTTCGAATGAACGTTGATGACAATCTTCTTGACTATGTGTCCTAGGATCAATCTAGTCGATCCTGCGAGTAACCAAATCATATTTATTATAGTTTGGAAGACTAGCGGTTGTTTACCGGAAATCACCGTAAACAAATTGGCACGCCCAGTGGGACAGTGTCAAGCAGATTGTTTTAATCAATTGCTTTATTTTTGTCTAGACAATATCAAGATCTTGTATGAACCTTAGGAACGGTAAATTAAAGAACAGTGCACAACCGATTCCCAAACGAAGGTACAACAGGAAAATGGTCGTTACGGCCAGTGCAGGGGGTGATCGAGATCCCCCACAAGGTTCAGGATCAGGAGCGGCAAATTCGACTTCTACTCAAGGAACACGAGATGCAACGGGTCCAAATGGATCGAGACCTGCAGATAATTCCCAGGCTTTGCCTGAAAATAATACAGGGCTTTCAGGGACTATTCCAGTTTCAGTGTCGACAACCGCACCCTCATCCACAAGCGCAGAGGACGTATTGTTTGCCTCGACAAATGCTGCAAATAATTTGCCTGGTCAAGGCACGAATTCTGCTTTCGAATGGAGACCAAATAGTTCATATGGAATGCCATACCCATATGGAACAGGCGTACGAGGGGCAGGATCTATATATGCCCCAACTAACAATGCGACATTTTCACCGAATGTTAGTTCAGTGGGTCGAAGTGCACATAACACTGGTTTTTCTACCCAGGTGCCTCACTTTACCACAAATAACCAAGCAGCATTTCGACAAGAAATGGATGCAAGCAACCATGATATGGTAGGGGTTTTGGCCAGAGAATTGACTTCAGTTTTAAGCCCACTAATGGCAAATGTTACTACTACAAATAGAGAAAACATGGAGACTTTCCAAAAGATATCATCTCAAATGAATCGAATGGCAGAATTCATGGGAATAACACCACCTAAAAGGAAAGACAAACAGCCTTCGAATCAAGAAGAGAGGCCCATTTTAGAACGTGTACAAGACATAGTTCCGTCATCTAGGACAGCCACTAGGGATGTAGGCCCCTCACGAAGAACAGAGATGTTCGAAGGAACTCCAATAATTAACTTAGAAGCTTCAAATCAAAGAGCCGTCCCCGTTCGACAAGAAACGGAGGAGGAGCGACCCAGATTAAGGATTGTGGGTAGGAACGAACACCCAGATGAGGTTGTTCAAAGAGTCAGAAGAGAAAATCTGGCTACAGAAAATAACTTAACTGCCATGATAGAAAGGGTTATGGCCAATAATGGCCTTAGTACTGGACTTAGACGTCCAAACTATACATCCCCTATATCAGATTATATCATGCAGACAGAATTGCCTAGGGGCACTAAGGTACCCAAATTTACAAAATTTTCAGGCGAAACTAATGAGTCAACGGTGGAACATATTGCTAGATATTTGACAGAAGCAGGAGACTTAGCGGGAAACGAGGATTTAAGGATCAAATATTTCCCTAGTTCGCTGACAAAAAATGCCTTCATTTGGTTTACTACTTTGCCACCAAATTCGATAGATGCATGGGCATACTTGGAAAGGCTTTTCCATGAGCAATTCTACATGGGTCAAACTAAGATAAGTTTGAAAGAATTGGCCAGTGTTAAAAGAAAATTCACAGAAACAATTGATGATTATTTAAATAGGTTCCGTTTGTTGAAATCAAGGTGTTTTACAACAGTCCCAGAGCATGAACTTGTTGAAATGGCTGCAGGTGGTCTAGATTATTCAATAAGAAAGAAACTAGATACCCAATACCTTAGGGACATGGCCCAATTAGCAGACAGGGTTCGACAAGTCGAACGACTGAAGGCAGAAAAAGTTAGGGCGAATAAAAGTTATAAGAAAGAGAGAGTAGCGTACGTCGAAGCCGAGGACGCTGATGATGAGTCTTTCAATGACTCGTATAGCCCTGAAGAAGTCGAAATAGACTTAGCTGAATTGAAAGAAGCGCCACCTTACGCCTGCAAATTGCTAAATCCTGCCAATGGAAAAAACCCAGTAGAAAACGATAAGAATGATAGGTTCCCTAAGAAAACTTATACATTCGACATTACCAAGTGTGATGAAATATTTGATTTATTGGTAAAAGATGGCCAAATGATACTACCTCCAAATTCAAAAATTCCTCCGTTGGAACAACGGAAGAAAAGAGGTTTTTGTAAATATCATGGGTTTTTAGGCCATAAAACTTCTCAATGTTTTCTTTTCAGGGATCTAATTCAAAATGCTCTCAATGATGGAAGGTTGAAGTTTGCTGACAAGACCAAGAGTCATATGAGGGTCGATACCAATCCCCTAAACATTGCTGACGCTAGCCTCTGCGAGGTAGAAGATATCAACATGGTGGAGGCCTCTGAAGTTGAAGTTGTGGAGACTAAAGCAATGTTCAATGGAAAGCAGGCTACTGAAAGCCTAAAAGGTGAAATAGTCTTCAACACTGTTGTTGAAGAATCTTCCAAGACAGAAATAACTGAAGCATCGAAGGAAGAAAACAGTGAGGCCACTGAAGACCTCAGGATGAAACTCCAGAAAATCCAGATCTCTGAAGTTCCTCCAGCAGCGGTTAACATGGTCAGCGCCAGACGACCAGTGTCTGAATTTGGCGAACTAGAGACATGGCTGACGAGGCAAAATGGGGGCATCGAAGTTCCTCCAAGAACCGAAAGCCTCAAAGAATATCTCTGGAATTGCCACGAGAGAAATGGTGGTAAGCAATGGATGTGTCCAAGGTGTTCGATCATGCTGAATCGAAGGGTCGAAGCCAACTTCGAAAGGGTTCGACGCGAAAGGTGGGAACACCCAGGAAGAGAGCCAAATCCCCTACTACAACTGTACCCAAAGATGGAGGAAAGCTTGGTAGGATTTTTGGTCAGATGCCACAAAGAAAACACTGAAGTTGCTCTCTGCCCAAGATGTGGGGCAGTCTATGACGAAATGCTAGCACGATCATTCGAACGTGTGTATTGCTACATGAGTCAAGAAACTCAGGGGTTGCGTCCTAACCTGTACGGTTTCGACATATGGACTCCAACAAAGAGGCCTGATAGCCCACACCCCAGAACTCGAAGGGTAACTTTCAGAATCCCTGCAGATGCGCCAAGGGATAGGTGGGTGCAAGCTGATGCAAGAACCAACAAATGGCGAAGTTGGGACCAAGGTGGTAGAACTGCAATGGCATATAGGAAACAATTTCAAAGACCAAATCGAGAGGCGTATCGATTGGAGAATTATAAAGGAAAAAATCCTATGTCTCGGTCCCAGTGGAGAAGGCATCAGAGAATAAAAAAGGCTCAGAAGGAATACAGGCCAAGAGAAGCTGGAGAATCTAGTAGCAACCAAGTCCCATACCAGGGGGCAAAGTCAAACAAACCTCCGGTGGAACGCAGATTATTCGAAGCTGAAAAACTCTTGGATGAAGAAGAAAAGATGCGTTCAAATTCTTGGAAAGAAGAGGATAGAATGACAAATGATTTTGATTCTGATGGAGTGTCATCTATAAACTTGAATTGCAATGTTGTTTCCGTACTCCCTCACGAGTTTAATCAGGAAACTGAAGTAGAAGACTGTGAAGAGGCTGATATCGAAGAAATGACAAAACACAAACCTGTGTGTTACTATGTGCTGAATAATGGTGCAGTAGAAGAACAGAATGCTTTCTTCGAAAGGCCTGATGAGGGTATGCGAAATCATTTGAAGCCACTCTATATCAGGGCTAAGATTGAGAACGTTGGCATTAATAAAGTCCTAGTTGATGGGGGAGCAGCAGTGAACCTAATGCCTCAATACATGCTAAAAAGAATTGGTATGTTCGATACGGATATAAGGCCACATAACATGGTTTTATCTAACTACGAAGGCAAAATAGGACAAACACTGGGAGTTGTTCAAGTCAATTTGACAGTAGGCTCAGTTACCAGGCCAACCATGTTCATGGTTATACCAGCAAAGGCAAACTACAACCTTTTGCTTGGTAGGGAATGGATTCATGGGGTAGCAGCTGTGCCCTCAACAATGCATCAGAGGGTGACAATTTGGAGAGAAGATGGTAGAGTGGAGAATATCGAAGGTGATCAGAGTTACTACATGGCTGAGGTCAGCCAGGTGAACAAAACCAACTTCGACAGGAACCTGGCAAACATAGGCCCTTGTCATGCTGCAGAAGAGATGTATACCCCAAATAAAAATGCATTGTACTATTTAACTTTACACCCAAATGGATTCCAATGGGATAGAGAGATCATGGATGGTCCACCAGATACATCACCATTGGAGAATTATCCGACAGTACGGCCAACAGGCTGGGACGATGACATTAATCATGTCTGAGTCTTCGTTCTTCGAAAAGATTTCGGCCTATGTGGCCGAGAACAAAAGGAAGGTGGCTCTCGAAGCCGAACTATCAGATACAAAGATAGATGCAGTTTTAACCAAAGAAGGAATAACAGAATTCGAAATACGTGCGAGTTTCGAACTCCCTGAACACACGGCTCCAGACGAAGAGATCATAAGAGAAGAACCAAACCAAAGGTTGGATGCAATATACGACGAGGAACCTTTGGGGTTCGAAAAAGACCCAATGGCGCCGAATATAAAGATGTTGGCCCAAGATCCACTTGAAGAAGTAAATCTTGGAGACAATGATCAAAAAAGGATAACATATATCAGCGCGAAACTAGAACCAGAATTGAAAGCAACGGTCATCAAAATGCTGAAAGAAAACAGAGATTGTTTTGCTTGGGACTATGATGAGATGCCTGGTCTAGGAAGGGATTTAGTCGAACTAAAATTACCAATAAAAGAAGGGAAGAAGCCCATAAAGCAAACTCCCAGAAGATTCGCGCCAGAGATTCACTCGAAGATTAAAGCAGAGGTCGAAAGACTCTTACGGTGCAAATTTATCCAAACTACAAGGTATGTTGAGTGGATTTCTAATATAGTACCTGTAATTAAAAAGAATGGCTCATTAAGAGTATGCATAGACTTTCGTGACCTTAATGCAGCTACTCCTAAAGACGAGTATCCCATGCCTATAGCAGAAATGCTAGTAGACTCAGCCGCAGGTTTTGAGTATTTGAGCATGTTGGATGGATATTCGGGATACAATCAAATTTTTATAGCAGAAGATGATGTATCCAAGACAGCATTTCGTTGCCCAGGGGCAATAGGCACTTACGAATGGGTTGTGATGCCTTTTGGTTTGAAAAACGCTGGGGCAACTTATCAAAGAGCAATGAATTCTATATTTCATGACTTTATAGAAACATTCATGCAAGTGTATATAGATGACATTGTGGTAAAATCTACCTCGGGTATGAGTCATCTCGATCATCTGAGCCAATCATTCGAAAGAATGAGGAAATATGGTGTCGCTACCGCGAAAATTAACAGAGTCGCCACTAACATATTTATCCTCAAAAGGAAGGGAATGCCAGCAAACCACAAAACAAAACAACGGTCTCACGACCAGAGAAAAAGGGTAAGGGAGTCGGTTACGCGAGGGGAAGGTGCTAGCATCCCTCGCGCCCATCGTACTCGATGGTATCCACGCCTGTGTCTAAATCTATGGGTGTGTAACAAATCTACGCTAATCTGGACTAAAATGCATGCAAAATGTAGGGAAAAGAAAGGATTGTGCTCGCACGGGCCCTACCCCGCTGCCTACGTATCTGTTTTGCAGAATCAGAGCTACCGTAGCTCGGCTAACTAATTTCTATTTGTTTTGTGTTTTTTAGGTGAACGAGTTACATTCACACTCCGCTGCTCGACCTTTGGAGACTTATGCTGGGAATGGAGCGGAAATAACAAGTTCTTAAGAAAAGAAAATCAAAGAGTGTGGTTTGTGTTTTAAAGAATGCATGAGGAAGACCTAAGCTAAGGGGAAAGCTTGCTACCTAATGTTATCATACAAAGGGTATCAGTCTAAACTAAACTAATCAACCTACGGGGGAAAAAGGGAAGCACACAATAAGCACACAAACGAGCATCCGCTCGTAAAGCAAACAAAACCAACGGTACTGACCGAATGGTAGAAAAGCGGTCCCGCCATAGCCAAGGGGAGCAGCTCAACCCAAGTCAACCAAGCATTAGACCTCGTGAAAATGATCGGGCCATAGACAAGAGGGCGGACCCCTCTCAGCAACCAAGCCGTCACGGATCATAAAGGAAAACGGTGTGTGCGTATACCGAGCATCAACGTCGAGCGACGCAAGCTATAGGAAAGGCGGGGGTCCGGCTACATGAACCCTTTTCCTGACATACTCGATAACAAGATCTTGTGCAGGTTCAGAAGCAAGCAACGCGTAGCGTGCGCATACCAAACGGACTCGATGAGACTAGGCGGGGGTTGATTACGAACCCTTGACCGCATGCCTTCCATGAGGACTTAACGGAGTGCCATATAGGACTTATTACACCGTGTCTCCCTGCCGCAAAGCACAAATATAAACACACCAACAAAAACAGAGCCTCTTTCGAGGGCTTGGCCAGATGCATGTCTAAGTCCTACTTCTCATGTTAAAGGATGATGCGGGAAAGCGATAAAGTGCAAGAGAAATAAAATGAAACGGGATCAATACCAAACGGATGATGATCCGTAAACTACAGAGAGGCGAAGCGAAGAAACTAGAATCCCGCAAGCGAGCTAGCAAAGCAAAAGCAAATGGTCAGCACACCGATTAGCCATAAAGCACACAAAGGTCGACACGCGCGTCGAGCATAATCACGATACACCTGCAAGAGTAACAAGCAAACTAAACAAGCAGATATAAAGCAATAAGATCGTGTCTCCAAGTCGAGAGCACGATACGAGTCAACGAGATATAATCGTATTCCGCAAGTGAAGCGGAACACTCAAGCAATGAGTATCAATCGGTGACCGTCCAAAAGCCTTGCACACTAGCACACAAGTTAGAGATAACAAAACATCGCAATCGGAATTGCGTTATTACCTTCTAATCTAAAAGAAAAGGAATAACTAATGCAAACATGAAATGAACAACAAAATGTCAAGGGGAAAACAAAGATGAATAAACCACAATCAATCAATACCAATCATCTCACAAGATAGCACGTTTCACAAGCTTTCCAACGGTATAAAGAACGCGCAAATCGGAGTTACGAGCAAAAAGATATGAAAGATTGAAGTTAGGAAGCAAAGGAAGCAAAAGTAGGTCGACCTACCTTCGACCTAGGTCGACCTAACAGGTCCATAAACGAAATAAACAGCTCAAGGTCGACCTAAACTCACCCTGGGTCGACCTAACAGTGCCATGGTCAAAAATGAAGGTTTTAGGTCGACCTAAACTCACCCTAGGTCGACCTAGCAGTGCCAGGATCAAAAATGAAGGTTTTAGGTCGACCTAAACTCACCCTAGGTCGACCTAGCAGTGCCAAATGCCGAAAATTGAGTTTTCTCGCAAGGAAACATGATGCAATTCTTCATGAATGTTCATCATACAAGCAAATATCAAACATGCAATGCTATGAGTCAAGAGTAACCACATTGTGCCATAAGTAGGATTCAAATCATGCATGAGAATTAACATCACACAATATGCAAACAATCTACACGTCGGTGTCGCAACATGAGCATGAATTAGCAATTATGAGCATCGAAAGCAAGATCAAGCATTCACGATTAATCTATGACTTCACATATCAATTAGTGCACAATTTAAACACCATATGGACAAACATTTCATGCTTTGGCAAATGTAAACAATAACAACGAGTCAACACGCGACATGCCAACAAAACATGAACAAGTATGGTGCAAGTGACGAAGAGAGATTTCTAGCAATTCTAGATTTGCCTATTATCACCAAGTAACAACCATTAAGGCTCAATAACAATAAATCTCCATGAATTCTCACTCAAAGATCTCAATTAAGCATTCCAACAAGCACTTATCATGCAAGAATTAGAGCATAGGCATTATGAGCACAACGTCAAAAATAACTCGTCACCGAAACTCAATTTTGTTCAATCAAACACAATAGTCATGTATCATCAATCAAAAACTCATTATCTCATGCTAGAATTCAAAATTAAGCACAAAACCTTCACACATTCAAACAATCAAACACTTAGCATGCGATTTCTTGTATCATAAGCAACATGAATGTATCATCAAGGACAATTCACCGGTAAATCTCGAATTCAATCAAATAATCAAGATCAACACGAATCATTCGATCAACAAGCAATTATCATTATCAACTATCATAGATCCATCACCCACAATCAAAAATCATCATGATCAATGTCGAATTAAGCAACAAAATCAATGATCTAGCAAGGTTTGTAGTGAATTTACCGGATCGAATGAAGAGAATGAGATCGGATGAACACGAACGCGAACACGACGCGAACACGAACGAAATCCAAGAGATGTGAGGGAGAGAGTGGCGCGTGAGATCCTTGGGAGAGGGGAGAGATCCGCGACAATTCAAACGGAGTAGAGGATCTTGATTCTTGCTTTGATCTTCATTTGTTCTTGAGATTTGATCTTGAATTGATGAAGATTGATGAAGTTTTTGTGAGTTTTTTGTGGTTTTGATCCAAGAAAATTGAGAGAGAATTGAGAGAAAGTGTTTTTGATCTTTTGGGTGAAATTGAAGTTATGAGAGCTCCTCTTTGATTTGTGAAGAGCAAAATGTTTATATATTGTCAACGCGAAATGTCCAAATTGCCCTCGGTGCGTCTTATTTTGGCTCATTTTTAAGGAAACTCGGTTCGGCTCTGAATTCCGGAACGAAACCGATGCCATTATGAAGATGACCAAATTTGTGACTCATTGCCGCGAGAAGCACCTCAATCCGATAAGCGATGAAGAAAATACGCCCCTTTGAATGACGAGAAACGTCGATCCATCTGACGCGACTGTGCGAAATTTTGTGAGTACCGCTCAAAGAACTCGATAAAACCCTATCTTCGGCTCAGAATCTAAACAGGCATGTGTGACAAAGAATCGAAGCTAACAAAATTTCTGAGAGAATGCCGCCGGAATGGACTTCATACGATAAAAATCGAAGAAGTTATGAATTTTCGAACTCGGCGCGACATACCCGAAAACACACTTTTTACCGAAACAACGCGACGATCCTTAAAATTATGGGAATTTTCTATGCATATTTGGCCTTCGGTCCGAACATATGAAATCTTGGTAATGATGCCATGGAGCTCCAGTTAAATTTTCAAGCAAATACGGCGAGCGGATTAGGAGATATGAATTTTCCGAGGTCCGAAACCCTACATTCAGCACTGTTTTTTCACCGCGAATTCTCAAGTAATTTGCACATTTGACAACCTTCCTCAAAGAATTGGCTCCCGAGCCGAACACGAAAGTTGTAGATATCGTCGAAACAGCGGAGACAACGCGGGAACTTAGCTCGTATCACCTTCCAAATAGTATTTATGAATTTTCTCGTACTTTCACCGTTTAAACCGCTCTTTCACACTTTACCCTCCTAAACCCATGAAAACTCTTTATTATTTTTCTTCCATTTTTGGATGACGAAATAAACGTCATCATTAACTTATAGCTCCAATAAAGAGGGCAAATTTTGGGGTGCAACAGCTGCCCCTATTCAAACTTCTTGAACCTTGCGAGTGAGAAACGAAAGTTTCGAACCGTCGAGGTGGAAGGAGATTGAATACCAGAATGAACTCGAAAATTTGCGCTCTTGATCAATAGAAGATTCCATCTCGTAACAAGAAGGAATGTACCACCCCGCGAGCAGGGGAAAAAACTTCAACTGATCTGGATAATAAATATGCTCCCACTTGTGAAAAAGGAGGAACGGGCACCCACAGGCAGGGGAAAACACTTCAAATGATCTGGGCATCAAGAGAAGGAACATCTTGACTAATCTGAGTATCAGGCGTTGCAGATGTCTCCGAACATGCATCGGGATAGATGTCTTAAGTCGATCTGGGAATCGAAGGAGACACGCCGGTTGATCTGGACATCAACGGGTAAAAGTATCTCTGATCTGGGAATCTGGGCAGACATCTCTTCTGATGCAATTAAATCATCAGGTAGATATTCCAACTAATCTGGGAATTAGCGGCTAGCTCCTTCGTAAGACCACGGGGATCCGGAGGCGGTTCCTTCAACTGAGCTGGATATCAGGATAGGAACAATATCTCTTCCGAACAGTGTACGCCGGGGAAAGAATGCCTTTAAACTGATCTGGACATGATGCCAGAAAATAAGTAGGACAATCTTCATCTGAAAGACAAAGTCGATCAGGCAAACATCTCCATCTGATCTGATGATATCAGTGGCTTGCTCCTTAGTAAGATCACAGGAGATCCGGAGGCGGTTCCTTCAACTAATCTGAAACTGGATATTAGGATAGGAACGGATGTTTCTTCCGAACTGTGTACGCCGGGTAAAGAAAACGTCCTCAACTGATAGTAAGGTATCAGGACTGGGCAAACGAGTTTCTTCTTCTGAACGAACTAAATCGTCAGGGAGTAGATATTTCCAACTGATCTGATGTATCAGAGGGCTTGCTCCTTCGGAAGATCTTGGGAGATCCGGAGGCGGTTCCTTCAACTAATCTGAATATCAGGATAGGAACAAATATCTTCCACCGATCTGGGGGCATCGGGAATAGGAATGTCTTTGAACTGATCTGAGCTATGCCAGAAAACAAGTAGAACAATCCTCTTCTGATTTGAAACATCAGGATAAGCGCCTGTGATGATTAGGCGAATATTGCTCTCTGGGGAGCATTTGAATCTGAATAAATTTCCTGCAGAAAGAAACAGATATGATATGATTTATGCATGATGCATGTATGAATGTTTGTAGAATAACGTTCCCGAGGAGGAAGACGCTACATGCTTAAAGAATGCTATGCAAATGATGCATGATTCGAACGTTGCTTAGGGAGACAACGGATGAGCACTGAATTGCTGAAGAAGTCCTGGAGAGAGTATAGAACTCTGCGGGGAGGACAAGATGAGTGACCACAAGTCACAACTACGAGCTGACAGAGATGAATCAGAAATCTGCTGGAGACGATCAAATTTGGATGCGAGCTCTGGTTGGGGAACAAATCTTGCTTGAAGATATGAACATCCCACTTAACTGCTTGGGGAAGACCCATGCAACTTCACTGGAGAAGCAAATTCTCGACATACTGGGGATGAAGAGATAAGAGCAAGTCGTGGAGATAACTCTGGTGAAGAGTAACCAACTTGCTGGTGTAGGACGCATTCCGCTGGGAAAATCCTTGAAGGAAACAGATTCTGCTGAGGATGCATGCGAATCTCTGCTGAGGAAAGACTCGGTGGGGAAGATGAATACTTCTGCACAAAGATCCACTGATGAGATGAGGAATCCGTTGGGGATAAGGACTTAGCATAAGAACCTTTTGTTAGGACAACTCCACTGGGGAACAAGATGACTCTCCTGGGGAGAACAGGTCAATCTGTTGGGGAGAGAAAACGCCCTACTGGGGAGAACGAGGAACTCGGGCAAGGAACCTCATTAAGAGCTAGCTGGGGAATCAGACACCATTCCATCATGATTCAACTGGGGAGAAAGCATTCCGTCGGGAATAAGGCTTCTGGAGCATAGAGAATGCATTAAGATGTACTTTGCTGAGGGTATGAGAATCTTGGAACAAAGAAAGTCTCATCTGAAAGTACTCAGCTGGGGAGTGAGAATCTTTCATTAGGAAGCACTCGGCTGGGGAGTGAGAATATCTCATGATTAGGTTCGCCAACACGCTGATACGAAGCGCTTGCAAGCATGTACCTGCGAAACAAACAAATGCAAATGCCCCAGGATATAGCATGGTATCTTGGCCTGCCATCCTGGTTACACAAAAAAAACTTCGAACTAGATTCAAAGGTTTCATCATTTCTAATCATGTATTGTAAAAGCAATGCAGTTTTCATATGCAAAGTTTAACACAAACTCAGGACGTTTTATGCAAACATAACAGTAAAAGAAAACAGCTTTTGAGATAAAAAGAAGTTTAAAGCATGCCCGAAAGAGGGCGAATACATTTCCGAAGCAGTTCCTGGTAAGAGGTAACCACAATTTATTGAGTACAAGAGAAATGGCAATGTGAAACGGATATCCATTGGTTTCGATCCCGCTACCACTTTTATAACTCCGACGTTCTCATCTCCTTGCTTTGGAAGACCGTACTCATTAGGATTGATCACTGCCCGATTTAACAACTGATTGATATACATCACCAAACTTGTGGACCCGACAGGGCTTATGAGTGCCTTTAGGGATTTGAGTTGCCAGGCGCAAACTTAAGAACACGGAGTCTTGCTTATCCCTCGGTCGGGAGCCCTAAACAAAGTGATTGGATGTTGTGCATGCTTTAGGGATTTGAGCTGCCAGGTGCAAACTCAAGAACACGGAGTCTTGCTTATCCCTCGGTCGGGAGCCCTAAGCATGTATGAAGAGTGATTGCCATGGTGGCATGCGAGATGTAGTCGTTCGCTTTTGTCCCTTTTTTGCCTAAGCCGCCCTTTCGGGTTTTCAACTTAGCGGGTATATTTGTTTCTTTTTCATTCTTTTGCCTGATTCATTTTCTTTTCTCTTTTTTCTTTCTTCTTTTTTTTTTCTTTTTTTTCTTTTTTTTTATCAGGTCTATGCGAAGTATTTTTTGACTACATCTGCGTTCACAGGGTGCGGAAAGTTCTCGCCATCCATCGTTGCAAGCATCATGGCGCCGCCAGAGAATACTTTCTGCACAACAAAGGGGCCTTCATACGTCGGAGTCCACTTGCCTCGAGGATCGCCTTGAGGGAGAATGATTCTTTTGAGTACCAGATCACCTGGTTTGTAGCTTTGGGGTCGCACCCGTTTGTCAAAAGCTTTCCTCATCTTCTTTTGGTATACCTGACCATGACCAATAGCCGCTAAACACTTTTCATCAATGAGGTTCAACTGATCCATCCGATTTTGTACCCATTCTGACTCGTCAAGCTCGACGTCTTTCATAACCCTCAGGGACGGAATCTCAACTTCAACAGGCAGTACTGCTTCCATGCCATAAACAAGTGAGAAAGGAGTTGCCCCAGTCGATGTACGCACAGAGGTGCGATAACCATGCAAAGCGAAAGGGAGCATCTCATGCCAATCTTGGTAGGTCACTACCATCTTCTGCACAATCTTCTTAATGTTTTTGTTGGCCGCTTCAACAGCGCCATTCATCTTTGGACGATACGGAGAAGAGTTGTGATGCTTGATCTTGAAGGACTCACAAAGCTCCTTCATCATCTTGTTATTGAGATTTGATCCATTATCAGTAATGATCTTCTCAGGAATCCCATAACGACAGATTATGTTGTGCTTGATAAAGCGAGTAATCACTTGTTTGGTGACATTCGCATAAGATACGGCTTCAACCCACTTGGTGAAGTAATCGATGGCAACCAAAATGAAGCGATGTCCATTAGAAGCAGTAGGCTTAATCTCTCCAATCATGTCAATGCCCCACATTGCAAAAGGCCACGGAGAAGTCAAGACATTCAAAGGCACAGGCGGCACGTGCACTTTATCAGCATAGATCTGGCACTTGTGACAAATTCTGACATGGTTATGACAATCAGTTTCCATAGTGGACCAATAGTAACCAGCCCTCAAGATCTTCTTAGCCATTGTATGCCCACTAGAATGGGTACCAAACTCGCCTTCGTGCATTTCCTCTATGATTTTCGAAGCTTCTTCCTTCACAACACATCGGAGCAACACACCGTCATGATGCCTCTTGTACAACACCCCACCGTTGAGGTAAAACTTAGCTGCAAACCTTCTCAGAAACTTCTTATCAGTCACCGACGCTTCGGGAGGATACTCTTGAGTTTCGAAGAACTTTTTGATATCATGATACCATGGATTTCCATCCAGTTCAACATCAGCCTCAAAGCAGAATGCCGGCTCATCCAACCTATTGATGGTGATGTTAGGCGCTTCATTGGCCCATTTCACTTTGAACATGGAAGCCAAAGTAGCGAGAGCATCAGCAAGATTGTTCTCTTCTCTAGAAATATGCTCGAATGTGATCTCATCAAAGTACGGAATGAGTCTCATCACATGCTCCCTGTACGGAATCAGGTTCTGATGGCGAGTTTCCCAATCTCCATTGATCTGGCTAATGACAAGGTTGGAATCCCCAAAAACTTTCAAGTACTTGATTCGTAAATCGATCGCAGCTTCGATACCATAGATGCAAGCTTCATACTCAGCCATGTTATTGGTGCAATCAAAACAGATTCGGGCTGTAAACGGAATATGAAAACCTGATGGAGAAGTAATTACAGCTCCAACACCATTCCCGAGTGCATTAGAGGCACCATCGAACACGAGCGTCCATCGCGATCCTGGTTCGGGTCCTTCCTCTGGTCCAGGAATGTTACAATCTCTGATGTACAGAACATCCTCATCGGGGAATTCAAACTTCATCGGTTCATAATCTTCAACAGGCTGGTGCGCAAGATAATCCGCCAACACACTACCTTTGATGGCTTTCTGGGTAGTATACTGGATATCATATTCAGTCAAGATCATTTGCCACCTGGCTACTCTTCCGGAAAGAGCGGGCTTCTCAAAAACATACTTGATAGGATCCATCTTGGAAATCAATAAGGTGGTGTGAACCAACATATACTGCCTCAGCCGGCGAGCAGCCCACACCAAAGCACAGCAAGTTTTCTCGAGCAGTGAGTATCGGGATTCACAGTCGGTAAACTTTTTGCTAAGATAGTATATTGCATGCTCTTTTCGGCCAGACTCGTCATGTTGACCCAACACACATCCCATTGAATTTTCAAGAACTGTGAGGTACATAATCAAAGGCCTTCCTGGAACTGGAGGCATTAGTATCGGAGGTTCCTGCAGATACTCTTTCACTTTTTCGAATGCTTTTTGACAATCATTATTCCACCTGGCCGTCTGATCTTTTTTTAGTAATTTGAATAGTGATTCACAAGTGGCCGTAAGATGAGAGATGAATCTAGCAATGTAGTTCAATCTCCCTAAGAAACCACGAACCTCTTTTTCTGTCTTCGGCTCAGGCATCTCTTGTATAGCTTTTATTTTCGCAGGATCGACCTCAATACCTTTTCCGCTAACAACAAAGCCCAACAACTTTCCGGATCGCACTCCGAAAGTGCATTTGCTTGGATTCAACCTTAGTTTGAATTCCCGAAGCCTTTCAAACAACTTCTGCAAGTGAACCAAGTGCTCTTCTTCAGTGTGAGACTTTGCAATCATGTCGTCAACATACACTTCAATCTCTTTGTGAATCATGTCGTGAAAAAGAGTCACCATGGCGCGCTGATACGTTGCCCCTGCGTTTTTCAACCCAAAAGGCATGACTTTATAGCAGAAAGTTCCCCACGGTGTGATAAACGTTGTTTTCTCCATGTCTTCTGGTGCCATCTTGATTTGATTGTTCCCAGAGAAGCCATCCATAAAGGAAAACACTTTGAAAGGAGCAGTATTATCCACCAACACATCAATGTGAGGAAGAGGAAAATCATCTTTCGGACTCGCCCTATTCAAATCTCTATAGTCAACACACATCCTGACCTTTCCGTCCTTCTTAGGTACAGGAACAATATTCGCAACCCACGGCGGGTAATTCACCACTTGTAGAAAGCCAGCATCAAATTGTTTCTCAACCTCTTTCTTAATCTTCTCAGACATATCTGGGCGAGTCCTTCGAAGCTTCTGCTTGACAGGAGGACTATCTTCCTTGAGAGGTAGACGGTGTACCACAATATCTGTATCAAGACCAGGCATATCCTCATAGGACCAAGCAAAGATATCTGCATACTCTTTCAACATAGCAATAAGCCTCTGCTTCACACTATTCTCAAGCGCAGCCCCTATCTTGACTTCTCGGACTTGCTCTTTAGTGCCAACATTTACCATCTCAATTACCTCCTGATGCGGTTGAATCGCTTTCTTTTCTTCCTGTTTCAATAATCTGGCCAACTCGCCGGGGAGATCACAATCTTCATAAGCTTCCTCCTCGGCTTGGTAGATCGGATTGTCAAAATCATAATAAGCAAAAGCGGAACTGTTACCAATGGAATCCGTGGTAGTGGAACATCTGCATGATTGATGTTTTTATTTTAGTTTTATTTTTATTAAGCTATGTGCAAGTGTGTGCAAAAACATTGCCATTTAAATGAAAAAGTTAAAAGAAAGACAAAGAGCAAAACATTTGAATGCAAAAACGTCCTTTTATTTCATGATTAACTTTGAAAATGCGAACTGGATGGCCCTACAAATGATTCACTACGCCTTGGGCATAGCGTAGGAATTATTGCATGATAAGAAAAGTAAAAACAAGAAATTTACTCCTGAGCTTGTGTGACTTGAATGACATCTTCAATTGTCCAGTTGCGAGACATCTCCCCAGGAATACTTGGACGAATCCAGCTATCAAAATCACAGTCACTATCCACCTCCTCGCCATTGACAATGGCATTAACCTGGCCGTCTTGAATGACACCACCACTCACAAACTTGATCGGGCTAAGGATATTAGGCTTTGGCGATGCAATACGCTTTCCAGGACTGAAACCAAGACCATTCTTGTCAAATTTGGGACGCACATCAATTACTTGCCCCCAGCCTTCCACCTTTCCAGTCTCAACAACAACCTGAGCGTCTTTCAGAGAAGACATAATCGTTTCTGGCTTCGTTATCTCATAAGGAGGAGTTCTCACAGCATTTACAGCTTCAAACGCTTGGAATGGCGTCTCATGTATTTCACCTTCGATCTCCACATACCGGAAAGAAGACAAGTGACTCACGATGTAATCCTCCTCACCACAAACCGTCACCACTTTACCATCAACCGGATACTTCAACTTCTGATGAAGAGTGGATGTCACAGCGCCAGCCTTGCGAATCCAGGGTCGTCCCAATAGACAACAGTAAGCAGGTTGAATATCCATCACATAGAAGGTCGTGGTGAAGATCTGAGGACCAACTTGGAGTTACATTCACACTCCGCTGCTCGACCTTTGGAGACTTATGCTGGGAATGGAGCGGAAATAACAAGTTCTTAAGAAAAGAAAATCAAAGAGTGTGGTTTGTGTTTTAAAGAATGCATGAGGAAGACCTAAGCTAAGGGGAAAGCTTGCTACCTAATGTTATCATACAAAGGGTATCAGTCTAAACTAAACTAATCAACCTACGGGGGAAAAAGGGAAGCACACAATAAGCACACAAACGAGCATCCGCTCGTAAAGCAAACAAAACCAACGGTACTGACCGAATGGTAGAAAAGCGGTCCCGCCATAGCCAAGGGGAGCAGCTCAACCCAAGTCAACCAAGCATTAGACCTCGTGAAAATGATCGGGCCATAGACAAGAGGGCGGACCCCTCTCAGCAACCAAGCCGTCACGGATCATAAAGGAAAACGGTGTGTGCGTACACCGAGCATCAACGTCGAGCGACGCGAGCTATAGGAAAGGCGGGGGTCCGGCTACATGAACCCTTTTCCTGACATACTCGATAACAAGATCTTGTGCAGGTTCAGAAGCAAGCAACGCGTAGCGTGCGCATACCAAACGGACTCGATGAGACTAGGCGGGGGTTGATTACGAACCCTTGACCGCATGCCTTCCATGAGGACTTAACGGAGTGCCATATAGGACTTATTACACCGTGACTCCCTGCCGCAAAGCACAAATATAAACACACCAACAAAAACAGAGCCTCTTTCGAGGGCTTGGCCAGATGCATGTCTAAGTCCTACTTCTCATGTTAAAGGATGATGCGGGAAAGCGATAAAGTGCGAGAGAAAAAAATGAAACGGGATCAATACCAAACGGATGATGATCCGTAAACTACAGAGAGGCGAAGCGAAGAAACTAGAATCCCGCAAGCGAGCTAGCAAAGCAAAAGCAAATGGTCAGCACACCGATTAGCCATAAAGCACACAAAGGTCGAAACGCGCGTCGAGCATAATCACGATACACCTGCAAGAGTAACAAGCAAACCAAACAAGCAGATATAAAGCAATAAGATCGTGTCTCCAAGTCGAGAGCACGATACGAGTCAACGAGATATAATCGTATTCCGCAAGTGAAGCGGAACACTCAAGCAATGAGTATCAATCGGTGACCGTCCAAAAGCCTTGCACACTAGCACACAAGTTAGAGATAACAAAACATCGCAATCGGAATTGCGTTATTACCTTCTAATCTAAAAGAAAAGGAATAACTAATGCAAACATGAAATGAACAACAAAATGTCAAGGGGAAAACAAAGATGAATAAACCACAATCAATCAATACCAATCATCTCACAAGATAGCACGTTTCACAAGCTTTCCAACGGTATAAAGAACGCGCAAATCGGAGTTACGAGCAAAAAGATATGAAAGATTGAAGTTAGGAAGCAAAGGAAGCAAAAGTAGGTCGACCTACCTTCGACCTAGGTCGACCTAACAGGTCCAGAAACGAAATAAACAGCTCGAGGTCGACCTAAACTCACCCTGGGTCGACCTAACAGTGCCATGGTCAAAAATGAAGGTTTTAGGTCGACCTAAACTCACCCTAGGTCGACCTAGCAGTGCCAGGATCAAAAATGAAGGTTTTAGGTCGACCTAAACTCACCCTAGGTCGACCTAGCAGTGCCAAATGCCGAAAATTGAGTTTTCTCGCAAGGAAACATGATGCAATTCTTCATGAATGTTCAGCATACAAGCAAATATCAAACATGCAATGCTATGAGTCAAGAGTAACCACATTGTGCCATAAGTAGGATTCAAATCATGCATGAGAATTAACATCACACAATATGCAAACAATCTACACGTCGGTGTCGCAACATGAGCATGAATTAGCAATTATGAGCATCGAAAGCAAGATCAAGCATTCACGATTAATCTATGACTTCACATATCAATTAGTGCACAATTTAAACACCATATGGACAAACATTTCATGCTTTGGCAAATGTAAACAATAACAACGAGTCGACACGCGACATGCCAACAAAACATGAACAAGTATGGTGCAAGTGACGAAGAGAGATTTCTAGCAATTCTAGATTTGCCTATTATCACCAAGTAACAACCATTAAGGCTCAATAACAATAAATCTCCATGAATTCTCACTCAAAGATCTCAATTAAGCATTCCAACAAGCACTTATCATGCAAGAATTAGAGCATAGGCATTATGAGCACAACGTCAAAAATAACTCGTCACCGAAACTCAATTTTGTTCAATCAAACACAATAGTCATGTATCATCAATCAAAAACTCATTATCTCATGCTAGAATTCAAAATTAAGCACAAAACCTTCACACATTCAAACAATCAAACACTTAGCATGCGATTTCTTGTATCATAAGCAACATGAATGTATCATCAAGGACAATTCACCGGTAAATCTCGAATTCAATCAAATAATCAAGATCAACACGAATCATTCGATCAACAAGCAATTATCATTATCAACTATCATAGATCCATCACCCACAATCAAAAATCATCATGATCAATGTCGAATTAAGCAACAAAATCAATGATCTAGCAAGGTTTGTAGTGAATTTACCGGATCGAATGAAGAGAATGAGATCGGATGAACACGAACGCGAACACGACGCGAACACGAACGAAATCCAAGAGATGTGAGGGAGAGAGTGGCGCGTGAGATCCTTGGGAGAGGGGAGAGATCCGCGACAATTCAAACGGAGTAGAGGATCTTGATTCTTGCTTTGATCTTCATTTGTTCTTGAGATTTGATCTTGAATTGATGAAGATTGATGAAGTTTTTGTGAGTTTTTTGTGGTTTTGATCCAAGAAAATTGAGAGAGAATTGAGAGAAAGTGTTTTTGATCTTTTGGGTGAAATTGAAGTTATGAGAGCTCCTCTTTGATTTGTGAAGAGCAAAATGTTTATATATTGTCAACGCGAAATGTCCAAATTGCCCTCGGTGCGTCTTATTTTGGCTCATTTTTAAGGAAACTCGGTTCGGCTCTGAATTCCGGAACGAAACCGATGCCATTATGAAGATGACCAAATTTGTGACTCATTTCCGCGAGAAGCACCTCAATCCGATAAGCGATGAAGAAAATACGCCCCTTTGAATGACGAGAAACGTCGATCCATCTGACGCGACTGTGCGAAATTTTGTGAGTACCGCTCAAAGAACTCGATAAAACCCTATCTTCGGCTCAGAATCTAAACAGGCATGTGTGACAAAGAATCGAAGCTAACAAAATTTCTGAGAGAATGCCGCCGGAATGGACTTCATACGATAAAAATCGAAGAAGTTATGAATTTTCGAACTCGGCGCGACATACCCGAAAACACACTTTTTACCGAAACAACGCGACGATCCTTAAAATTCTGGGAATTTTCTATGCATATTTGGCCTTCGGTCCGAACATATGAAATCTTGGTAATGATGCCACGGAGCTCCAGTTAAATTTTCAAGCGAATCCGGCGAGCGGATTAGGAGATATGAATTTTCCGAGGTCCGAAACCCTACATTCAGCACTGTTTTTTCACCGCGAATTCTCAAGTTATTTGCACATTTGACAACCTTCCTCAAAGAATTGGCTCCCGAGCCGAACACGAAAGTTGTAGATATCGTCGAAACAGCGGAGACAACGCGGGAACTTAGCTCGTATCACCTTCCAAATAGTATTTATGAATTTTCTCGTACTTTCACCGTTTAAACCGCTCTTTCACACTTTACCCTCCTAAACCCATGAAAACTCTTTATTATTTTTCTTCCATTTTTGGATGACGAAATAAACGTCATCATTAACTTATAGCTCCAATAAAGAGGGCAAATTTTGGGGTGCAACATATGGCTTGAAGATGAACCCCTTTAAATGTGCTTTCTTTGTGCAGGCAGGTGATTTCTTGGGGTTCGTAGTCCACAAAAAAGGGATAGAAATTAACCAGAACAAGATGAAAGCCATTAGGGAAACCAAGTCCCCATCCACGAAGAAAGAACTACAATCATTATTGGGCAAGATAAATTTCTTAAGGAGATTTATCTCTAACTTGAGTGGACGCACGCAAGCTTTCTCACCTCTACTTCGGCTTAAGCAAGGAAAATTCGAATGGCGTGCTGAACATCAAGAAGCTTTCGATCAGATAAAGCAATACTTGACTTGTCCACCAATTCTGTCTCCCCCAAATGGGAAGAAGCACATGCGCCTATACATTTCAGCATCAGATAAAACAATAGGCAGCATGCTTGCCCAGGAGGATGAGAATGGCATCGAGAGAGCCATTTATTACTTAAGTAGAGTACTCAATGATGTAGAGACTAGATATACTGATATAGAAAAACTCTGCCTTTGTTTGTATTTCTCCTGTATCAAACTTAAGTATTATATAAAGCCAGTTGATGTTTACGTTTCATCTCATTGTGATGTTATTAAACATATGTTATCTAAGCCAATACTACATAGTCGAATTGGCAAATGGCTTTGGCCCTTACTGAATATTCATTAATATTTCAGCCTCTCAAGGCAATGAAAGGTCAGATTGTGTCAGACTTCATTGTCGACCATGCGGTCGTTGAGAATCATCAGCATTATGTGGACTTAAAACCTTGGAAGTTATACTTCGATGGTTCAACGCATAGAGAGGGTACTGGGGTTGGAATATTGATAATTTCTCCTGATGGAATTCCAACAAAGCTCAAGTTTAAAATCGAAGGTCCATTATGCTCCAACAATGAAGCTGAATACGAAGCATTAATTGCTGGACTTGAGGCTTTGTTAGAATTGGGGGCAACCAGAGTCGAAATTAAAGGAGACTCCGAATTGGTCATCAAACAATTGAAAAAGGAGTACAAGTGTATCAAAGAGAGTTTGATCATGTATTTTGTCATCGCAAATAGGCTACTCAAGAAATTCGAATATGTGGAATTAAAACACGTATCAAGGGTGAATAACCAGGAAGCAAAAGACTTGGCACAATTAGCTTCAGGATATAAAGTATCAAAAGAAAAGTTGGAGGAATTGATTGAAGTAAGAGGAAGAGCAATGTTTACTAAACTTTCGCCAAGTGATCTAGAGAACTCACAATTGGGTTATGCCAACAAAGAACAATTCGAAGTACTAAATATAGACTCGTTGGCAGACACAGATTGGAGGAGTCCAATTATTAGCTACCTAAAAAACCCTTCGACGGATACAGACAGGAGAATCAAATATAGAGCATTGTCATATTTTTTGATGGGAAATGAATTATTCAAGAAAACTCCTGAAGGGGTATTGTTGAAATGCTTGGGTGAAGCAGAAGCATATTTGGCTCTGTCGAACGTACATAGTGGGGCATGTGGTGCACATCAAGCAGGGCACAAAATGAAATGGCTCTTGTTTCGTTATGGGATGTATTGGCCTTCGATGTTAAAGGATTGCATAGAGTTTGCGAAAGGGTGCCAAGAGTGCCAAGAACATGCAGGTATCCAACACGCTCCAGCAAACGAATTAAGTACGATAGTAAAACCATGGCCTTTCAGGGGATGGGCATTAGATTTGATTGGAGAAATTCACCCCAAGTCATCTAAAGGTCAAAGGTACATTTTGGTAGGAATAGACTATTTCACAAAATGGGTCGAAGCAATACCACTGGCAAATGTGGATCAAGAGGCTGTGATTGAGTTTATTCAGAAACACATTATATATAGGTTTGGAATCCCAGAAAGTATAACAACTGATCAGGGATCAGTCTTTACTGGACGAAAAATTCAAGACTTTGCCAGAGAAATAGGTTTCAAGTTATTTACTTCTACACCTTATTACGCCCAAGCAAATGGACAGGTTGAAGCAGCAAACAAAATAATAATTGGCCTTATTAAGAAACATGTGGGAAAGAAACCTAAGAATTGGCATAAGACTTTAGATCAAGCGCTCTGGGCTTGTCGGACATCTCCAAAAGAAGCCACAAATACAACTCCTTTCCAGTTGACGTTTGGACATGATGCAGTACTCCCAATTGAGATATGTTTGCAATCGGTAAGAATACAAAGACAAGCAGACATTCCTCCCAACGTATACTGGGAGTTAATGATGAATGAGTTAGTAGATTTGGACGAAGACAGACTTCGGGCACTGGAAATGATAAAAAGGCAAAAGGAAAGAGTGTCCAGAGCATATAATAAAAAGGTGAAAGGTAAAACTTTTGTTAATAATGACTTAGTTTGGAAAGTTATTTTACCTATAGATCGAAAGAATCAGGCACTTGGTAAATGGTCCCCACATTGGGAAAGACCCTTCCGAATCTTGAAAGTATTCTCGAACAATGCTTACGAAATTGAAGAATTAGCAGAAGATCGTAGGATCTTAAGAGTAAACGGGAAATATTTGAAGAGATATAAACCAAGTATGTACGAAGTAAGGATTGCAAAAACGTAGATACTCAGGGTACTACGAAAAGCCAAAATGGTCAGGCATGTGTCAAAACATATACGCTACGTTGATCAAAATGGCTTTGCGATCAGAATAAATTTTAAATGGAAGGAAAAGAGTCTAAGGAGACACCAAAAGTGTTTTTCATTTAAAAGCATGGAAGTACATGCATTACAAGGGATCCAAAGAACAGGATCCAAGATTACAAAAAAAAAAAAAAGAAAAAAAAAGGCATATAAATAAAGAAAAAAACCCTAAGGAAAAAACTAGCTAGTTGATCCTTTGGTCCAAGCCTTCCAAGGACAGCACAGGCGAAGGTTCAGCTTCGAACATATCCCTGGCTCCAGAGTCACGCATCCGCCTCACTACACCTTTCTTCAAGAAAATGTAACTGAGGAGTCTCCCGTAGGGAAGACAAGTCACACTCCCTCGACGGTCAACACCGATAGAGATAGCTTTAACAAGTCCTTTAAAGATCATTAAAGGAATGTTAATTTTCCTCCCTCGAAGACCACAGAGGATGAACTCCAAGTCTTCAACCATGATGTTGTTTTCATCGATCCGCCGAGGTTGGAAGTTCCCCACGAGCATCTGGTGCCAGATCCTGATGACTTTGGCACTGAAGCGATCATTGTCCATAAGAGTTCTCAACATGAGATGAGTAGTCATGCTGAAACTGTTGTCATCAAAAGTTGCACCAGAGTTATTGCATCTTATTAGGTTGGCAATAGTGGTGGGAGTGATGCTGAGACGAGCGTGTCGAATTTCAGAATCAATGGTGGTCCTACCTTCAGGATCTATGCGTAAAGACGCATTCATCCAGAATTCTGCCACCATGTTGGGGTAAATAGCACCCTCCAAGACTTCTTCAAAATAGAAGTCCAGTTCTTGGTTGACAAAGAGGTTTTCGATATTGATAAAATGACGAACAAGTTCATCCTCAGAGAGTCTGAACTCGCCTCTGATGAGGGCTTTGATGTCGTTAAAGGAGAGAGTTTCAGCCATTGCAAGATAAGAAAGGTGTTCTGAGAGAGAAGTTGTGTGTTTTCTTTTTCTGTGTTTGGTTTGGAGAGAAAGCGCATGAATGAAGAAATGAAGACAATATTTGAGTGATTGGACTGCGATTGGTTTTCCAAAGAAAGAAGTTATAGCTTCCGCCGTTTCCCGCCCTTGGAAGTTGAGAAGTAATCATGAAACTGATGCACGCACGTCTTAAACCGACGTTTTGGAGAAAGTGACGTCACTGTTTAATAATGATTATGGCTAGAGAAGGGGAAACGTCAAGTCTAGAGGCAAGGATGCTGCGAAAGATGTTCAGGTTCTACACGTTGCATTAAATAAAAAGCACTGTAGAGAATCTAAAGATATATTTTGGCAGAAATGTTTAGATTCGCTAAAAGTAATGCTGGCAAAACTTATAGATATAAATGGGAGTCAAGCATACAAATATTATGAGTCTACAGTAGTTTCGATTACAAAACAAAGGTGCAACAAGTAACAGGACTGAAAACATCTAGTTAAAATCCTTAGGGAGATCCGTTTTGATCTTCAAGTATTGAGTCTCCCACGAAGACATACGAAGCTCAATTAGTGCCCGTTGTTTCTTCAATCTTTCGATTTCTGGCACTAATTTCTGTGCAGTCTCGAAATGTCTAATTCCCGACTGCACCACTTCGAGCAAATCTTGTTGGTTAGATTTTTGTATGGCTGCCTGACAACGTTCAGCTTCTTTTATCTTGTCCTCGAGTGCCTTTATCTCTTGTTTCCAGGAGTTGATGTTCTTCTCATAATCATGAAAGGCCTTCTGATTTTCTGAATGTTTAAGCTTGAGGGCCTCACCTTGTTTCGTTGCGTCCACAGCAGAGTTCCATGAAGAGTCATGAGAGGCCATTGTCTCAGATAGCTCTTTTTTGACATTTTGCTTTCGAAGAATGTTGGCCTGGAGTTGCTCGAGTAGAGAGCCTAACAGAACAATTACCTCTGAAACTTCTGTGGAAACTTGAAGCAAATCTACCTTCTTTAGAAGTTGATTTAAGTTGTGACTCTTAATAGGTTCCCGGTTGAGGACGTCTACAAGATTGACCCCAAAGAATCTCTCTTTTATTTGTCGGAGGAGGCTAGGAATATCTTCTTTATCACTAGATTCTACAGTTGCAGCTGGAGAGACATTAAGTTCCGAAGGCGAAGAAGTATTTGCATCCATGATGGCCTTTAAGAAACTAAGAGGATCAGTTTGCTCAAGTTGTTCCAGCTCCAAAGGAGTAGGCTTCACGGGGGCAAGCGTCGAAGTTGTCTCAGGAATGGTTTTCGTATCAAGAGTCGAAGTCCCTTGAGGATCTTGTTTTTCTGGTTGAGAAATTTCTTCCATAGCATCTTGCTCCGACGCAATATCTTCCCTGAAGTGGCAGTGCCAGCGTCTTCCTGCAATAACAAGGTAAATGTCAGTTTAATTATTTGGTTAAGATCACAAGATAATATGTGGGGTGGAACCCAAATACCTTGGTTGGGATATTGTCTGGACTTGAATTATGACTTTCCACAACGAAAGCATTACTAGCAGTTTTCAAAGGAGATTCTTCAGAGGACGCCTTATCACCAGGAGAAACAGTTTTAGAGGGGCTTATCCTTTTCCCTTTTCTTGAAGGGGTAACAGCTTTTTGTCTCTTCTTGTGTCCTTGTCTAGTTTGGGGAGGGGATTTATCTTCACCATCTGAGGCAGCTGTCGAGGAAGCTTTCCGCTTCGAACCTGTTGGGGGTTTCGAGCTCTGGCAAATAGACGATAAGTAAGATGGATACTACTCACAGATTGTACAAAATCAAGAATATGAGATGAGTATGTACCGTGGGCTTCTTGCCAGTAACGATGGAATCACTTTCACTTGGTTTGTTGCTCTTAGATGTCCCAGAATCTTTTTGAGCAAAAGCTTCCTTGATCTTCCTCCTTCGTGCAACAGCTGTAGTTGAAACTGAAATCAGTATATCAGCAAAGAAAAGAAAAGTCAGTCGAAAAGATTGTCTTAATCCAAACCTTCAGGTATTGGGGTCAGGACACGAACATGTTTAAGATCTATATGAAGATGTCCTTTGAAAGTATCCAAGGTATGCTTAGTCGGAACCACTCGTTCAGCGCGTTTTTTGGTACTCTCTCGAAGAATTTTGAGAGCATTCCCACACACGAACCAGTCTGGGAAAGGAGGACTTAGAGCCACACCAAAATCAGCACTTGGTAGTGGAGGGAATTTTGGAGGATTAAGTTGGAAAGCCACTTCATAACGTAGTTCTGGTCGAACATACGAGGGCAACTTCAACTTATCCAGTTTGGCGGAAAACTTTTCGCGCAAAATGACTGCAGCCTCACGAACGGTCCGACTAAGATCATCAGGCCTGTAGATAGTTTCAAAGAATTTTCGAAAAGCTTGGATTTCTTTAATATGAGTTGAAGTACCTTTTTGAAAATTCTCCTGCACATCAGTAAAAGCTGCAGTTAGTTCTTGAGCAAGGCTATCAGCATCAAAGATTTGGGAGCTATAATAATCCGTCCACCATTGATGAAAGTCTGGTGTAGAATAAAAAGCAGGGTCGAAAGAGACAGGAGGAAGATTGGTGGTGCCAACGTATTTGTTGATTTTTGTTTTACATTCTTCTTCAGTCAAGTACAAGGTATGGAAACACATATGGTTTCTTTTCTCATATAAACACTTGGGTTTTATTTGAACCAACCCAAACTGTCTCGAGACCAAATTTGGTTGGTAGCACATGAGAATACATTGACCTTTTGATGGTCGAAGGCGATGCGAAAATAACCTTGGAGTCAGAAAGGCTTCCCAAATTTCCATAGACTCAGTTTGTTGATCCTGAGATGTTGATGGAAATTTTCGAGTAAACCATTCAGGACCTATTGTTCTGTGTAAAAAGGGGGCCATAGAAGGATCGAACTGGTTACGCCGGGCAAACATCATTGAATACGCCAAGAAGTGTTCACGAAGCTTTCCAATTTCTTCTTTTGGAGTTAGGTAAGCTAACCTGGTCCCTTCTATAGTTCGATTCTTGATTTTGATATCCTCCTCATTGACGTTTCCTCGAAAGGGAAGATGAGTTTCAAATGTAGCATTAAGCCACAGTTGCAATAGCCAGAAAGGGCCAGCATAAAGTAAACTACCGGATTTGAAATTCTTGGTGAGGGTTGCAGCTTCGCTGAGGTTTTCATAAAGAGACCCTAAAAGCAGTTGGCTGAGGTTGAGTTTTTTTCCAGCATGCAACTGATTAGCCATGCAAAGGTATCTCTTTGCAACTTGAATAGATCTTGAGCAGAAGGCACATCGTGAAAGCCATAGCGCTAGAAAAGCAATATGTTCTTCATCGGATACTGCCGTTTTGGTGGTAATATGATGCTTCTGGATGAATGCAGTATAAGTGACTTGTGAGTCATTAAAACCAATAGTATCATTATCCATTTCGTTAGGATCGAAGGTTTCGCCAGTTGGTCGAAGTCCTGTAATCGCAGCCACATCAAAAAGAGTAGGGGTAACCATTCCACAGGGGAGATGGAAAGTGTTGTGAGAAGCATCCCAAAAGTGAACCGCTGCTACTAACATGGGTTGGTTGTATTCTAAACCTGTCTTTGACAGTTGAATCAAATCGTATATTCCTAACGATTTCCAGAAGGATTCTTTCTGTTTCTCTACTTTTTCTAACCAGGCATAGTACAAATCAGGATCTTTGGCCAAAGGAATTGACCTAAACACTTTTACAGAGTTGGTCATATAGTTTAACCTAATTTTCGCTAAAGCTAAAGGAGTTACAGTTGGAGTTTCTTCCATGTTAGCGGATTTTCCTGAGGGAGAACAGCCATCTTCATCTATCCTAATTTTGCTAACTAATGGTCTAGTCTTGTAATAAGCAGGGAAGAATTTATTCAGAGATGGGATATTTTCACCTGGTAATGGACCTATAAAAGCGAGAGATTTTCCAGAAAGTTCAAAGGGAATGATTACCTGGGAAGCGTAAATAGCGCGTATTTCTTTGGTGTTAGGGTTTTGAACGTGCTCTTGTTCCCCAGACCGTGTTGTTGATTGGAGCTTCAGAGCAGGTTGAAGAACATTTGAAGATGAAGCCATAGAGAAATTTCTGATTAAGAGAACGAGATCTTGAAGAGATTGAAGATGTTTGGTTTTTTGAAGAAGATGAAGAAATAGGAATGAAAGGTTGTGTAGAAGTGCAAGACCAAGTATTTAAAGGTTTAACGGAAACCCGTTTTAAATCTTTTGGGTAAAATCCAAGGAACACGTGGCGGCTGGTGATTTAATCCAACGGCGGTCGAATAAAGTTAGCTTCACTCCTAGTATGTAGGAGTAATGATCAAGAAGTAAGGTTAAAACGTGGGAATGTAAGTTATGAGAAGACATCTTTGAAAATGACAAGACGTTTCGGAAACAGGGTCATCAATGATTATGACGTTAGTCAGCAGTCTTGGAACTCTCAAAGATCAATAAAGAACGAAATCTTATAATGACAAGAAACGCCTATTTCTGTTGACTCTCGAAACAGGCATTTATTGGGGGCAATTTGTTAGCTGAAGATTTCGTTTTGTAGTATTTATCCTTCGAAGAAGTAGAAAATCGAAGGAAAGATGGTTACTGATGGCCATCCCTTAAAAATAAAAGAATGGCTACTGATGGTCATGCTTCGAGAGTAAAGATTTCTAAGTTCGCTATGAAGATAATGAATACTGAAAGCTAGTGAAAAGTATGTGTCTTCGGGGACTTAGACAAAGTTATAAATATATTCAAGTATTACTACTTAGCGTGTTTTTTTCGTAGTGTTTGTTTAATACACTGCCACGCGTCGAAGACAGACTCAGGCGGGAAGATTTGAAATTCGAAGACGGTTTCGTAACTGTCCAAGTAACAGATGGCATCGCTAGAAGTTCTTATGAGAAACGTGGCAGCAGATTAGTATAGGACCGTTAAGGTCGAAACTAGTATAAATAGGAGTCTTAATATTAGGATTCTGTGTGTTCATTTTGTACAAATCACTCACATATTTACTCAAGTATCAAGCGTTAAGAGAAAGAGTTCGCTGAGAAAATGTACGTATGACACCACCATTTTAATACATGTGTATTATCTTTTGTTTTTAAATATCTTCTAGAATTACTGCATTTCGTTTACTTCTTGCCATTTACATTTCTGTATCTTTACTTTAATGTCATTTACTTTCGAATTACTTTCATGTTATTTACTTTCAAAGTCTTTAAAATTTCTGCAGTTTAAGATTCTTCACGTTTCAATAGTCCTTTTAATTTTCTATGTTATGTTACTTATCTTTTCGCTGAAGTCACATTTATATATAACAAAGTGATTGTCAAGACTATTTGTTCTTTAATCGAACAACGCTTATTGAAGAAGACAAATAATGAATATGGTTCAAATGAACGTTGATGACAATCTTCTTGACTATGTGTCCTAGGATCAATCTAGTCGATCCTGCGAGTAACCAAATCATATTTATTATAGTTTGGAAGACTAGCGGTTGTTTACCGGAAATCACCGTAAACAGCAATAAAGACATATAGTTGGGGTTCGACTGTGTTTGCATACCTCTATAGTTCCTTGTGCAAATGTGCAAAAAAGAATAGTTGTACATTTAGTGGATGTGCATTCTTGCTACAAGCATGGGCATGGTGGAGAATGCCGGTATTGGCCCCTGCAAATCCAAACAGTTACGCCTTCCCTTACGCTTCAAGGTAACTTTTGGATCTTATTTTAATTAGTGCATTTTATTCTATTATTATTTGTAATTATATTGATTTTTATCTTTTAATGTGTTTAGGTTTAATACAATCGGGTTGGATTACACCAATACGCCTGTATCCAAAATCATTTTCAACCGCCAACTATTAGATCGACTTGGACCCCAAGATGTAATACCACTAAAAATGTCCATTTTCTAAATATATTTTTAAAATTAACTATCTTCTATATTTTGAAATTAATATTATTTGCTTTGCAGTTTATTTGGCGACCTTACTTGGAATTGGACCACGTACCCGACCTTGACGAGGCGGCTATTTGGACAGCAAAATCACCCATCATACGGTTCACCACTATGGAGATGCACCAAAGTGACCGTGTGAAGCTCCAATTCGGCATGCATCAAGGTATCCCTGACCCACCTGAGCCTGACTGTTTGGGACGTTGGCATCTGGCGAAGGTTAGCGAACAGTGGTACGTAGAAAATTACAAGACGTTTGCTATTGATCAGCGTAAAATATGGGCTCGTCGTTCCAAAACTGTTCTAGAATTTCCTGTGGCGCCGGGAGAAATGAAGCCAACTGTTGAATATGTCAACTGGTACAGATCGGTCACAAATCCTGAAATGATTGTGTCTGCCCCTTTCTATTTAGCTGACCCGCGAGCACAACCTCCATATTTTGGAGGACAACAACAACCACCACCAAATTACCAACAACAACAACAACCACCACCAAATTACCAACAACAGCATTACCCACGACAACACCAACAACAACAACAAAGTTACCACCAACAACCAATCCAACCACAAACACCTTTTTACCAACAACATTCCCAACAATACCACCAGTTTTTTCCATCCCAAACTCAATCACAAAATCAAGAATTCAATGTAGGGAGCTCTTCCAGATCACATTTCCAAGAATTCCATGCGGGGAGCTCTTCAAGATCACCACCAATAACCCCCGACATGGGCATAGAAGAAGAATACCCGCAATACACCACATTCGACCAACCAACATCACAGTACCCCAACCAACCATTTGACCTCAACACACCACCACAACCATTGTATTTTAACCAAACCGGATCCACCACCAACTTCCAAAACTTCCAGGCCGCACCCACTAGGAAAAATTTCAACCCACCTAGACAAAGCTTTGACAGCGCTGCGGGCACCCGCCTATCCTATGGAGGGAATTCTAGAGGTCAAGGACGGCCCACAGATTTTGAAGACCCAGATTTCATTGAGGGGCCGTCGACGCAAGCACAAGACGAACCAAATAGAGGGGGGCGTCGTCGCAGGAATAGGGGGGCATTACCAACTCGTGACCCTTCTACACGACCTATTAGACAACCTGAATGTGGATCGTACCATGGTCCACGTGGCACTCAATAGGAATTATATTTGTATCGTTAATGTATTTTGTAATGTTTTTAATTTTAATGTATTTGTATCGTTAATGTATTTTGTAATGTTTTTAATTTTAATGTATTTGTATCGTTAATGTATCGTTATTGTATTTTAATATATAATTATTTTTAACGAATGTCCAACTTTCAAAATAATGAATCCACCACCAACTTCCAAAAATAATTTTAAAAAGATAGATAAAAAAAACAATATAAAAAAATTATGGAAAAATTGTAGTTAAAAAAAATACTATAAAAAATTAAATGATAAAAGATTGCTAAAGAAAAAAAATTACAAAAAAAAAAAGAAAAAAAAAATAAGGGGGGGTGTTGTCGCCGGGGGGGTGGCGACAACACCTAAATTTTGAAAGCAGGCGCCAGGCCCACTGGCGACGACGTTATGGGCTCAGTGTTGTCGCCACCCCCCTGGCGACAACGTGGTGCAGGAAGCAAAAACGTGACATTTGGGGAATTTTTTTGAAAAGATGATTATTTCTGAAATTTTTTTTAAAAAACTTGTTATTCAAAAAAAAAAAATTCGCAAAGCATGTACCAGTAACTCATAATAACTAATATAATAAGTTAAGACCAAGACAAGCAGTTTATTTCAAAGACCCTCATTTCAACAACACCACATACTTAGAAAAAGTGAAAAGCAAGAGAGTAACAGATGAACAAATGGTGATGACCGGAGAAGTGAATACCGGCCGAATTTGATGGCCATCTGGGTGGTTGCAAGGTGGAGATCGTGGAGAGAGCACGCGAACGGTTCCGTTGCGGAGGCGGCTCCGATGGTGGCCGAGATGAGCGCTGACGGAGACGATGGAGGACCGGTTGGTCTCATTCGCAGGCGCGGTAATGAGGTGGCTGTTCGGAGTGGATGACGTTGAAAATTGATTTTGTTTGATGATGAAAGTTGGTATGGATTTGAGAAACAAATGTATTGTTTATTGAAATTTTTGTGTAAAGGTTGAAAATGATTTGTGTATGGTAAGGTGAATTTTTGTATATGTTGATGAGTATGTGTTGAAAAAAAAACTTGGAATAGGGTTGGAGGAGAATTATGTAGAGTGTATGTCGTGTGGTGAAGGAGAACTGTGAGTTAAAGTTGGTACGTGTAAAAAAAGTTTTGTAATTGTTGGCATCTAATGTTAGAAATTAGACCTATATATATACTATAAAATTAGGTTAATAAAATAAGAGAAAAAAAATTAATTGGGATTCAAATAATTGATCAGAAAATAATCAAATAAATTGATTCTTTCTAAAAATAATTTACTTGTTCCCCAAGTTGTAAATCATGTTAAAATACAAATCAAAACCTTTCTTTTTTAAATTTTTGAATATTTTATGATTTTTAGTTATTTTTTGGGTTAAAATGTGCATAAAGTGAAAAAGTCAATTTTAAAAAATGCTTAATTAAGAAATACGAAAATTCAAATTAAATAATAAAAAAATGTAATTTTGTGATAAAAAATGGAAATAAATTTAGTAACAAATAAAAGAAAAAAAATGTCACAAATAGAACATGCAACATTTGAACCCATGACCTCTTACTCGCAAGCCTTATCTCATTAACAATTGTGCCAATTCATTTATTCGAAATTATATGGCATTAGAAAATATATGAAGGTCATGCAAATATATGTTATTTAAAAATACAAATAATTTAAAATAAACTATTGTATATTTTTAAATAAGCAAAATTAACTACTGTTAAAATGTCAGTAACAATGAACCAAAATTTTTGTAAAGACCAAGTTTAAAAATAATGTGGCTGTTAGCAGTAGGGCGAGCAAAATTTAGGGTGCATCAGCTGCCCCTATTCAATCTTAAACTTCGCATGGACTTAAAGATGCCATTCGGAGAGGTGACAGAGCGTTGTCGGAGATGGGCTTATAGATGCCATCAGTAGTTGATGATATGAGTATCAGAATGAGTCGTACGCGAGACTGTATCTGAAGACATAAACCAGGATGAGCCTGTATCAGACTGTATCCAGCAGATGTGTTGGGGAGTCTCAAAATAAATTTTGTATCGATTGTATCTGGAGGTGTATGGAATGAGTATCAGAATGAATCTATATTTTGATCGTATCTGCACTGTATCCGAAGAATATGCTGAAATGAATGTCAGAATGAATCTATATTTTGATCGTAGCTGAACTGTATCCAGCTATACTGGAATGAATGTATCGAAGGAGTATCAGAATGAAATCTTGTATCTAGATTATATCTGACTTGTTTCTTGATTGTATCTAAACTGTATCTGAGAAGTTTCCTGAAATAAGTGTCAGAACTAAATCTTTGTCTTGATCGTCTTTGAACTCTCTCTAGAGAATATCCGGAATAAGTATCAAAATTAAATCTTTGTCTTGATCGTCTCTGACCTGTCTCTGGAAAATATCCCGAACTAAGTATCAGAATTAAATCTTCGTCTTTATCGTCTCTGAATTGTCTTTGGAAAATATCCCGAACTAAGTATCAGAATTAAATCTTCGTCGTGATCGTCTCTGAACTGTCTATGGAGAATATCCGGAATAAGTATCAAAATTAAATCTTCGTCTTGATTGTCTCTGAACCGTCTCTTGAGAATATTTGAAATAAGTATCAGAATTAAATCTTTGTCTTGATCATCTCTGAACTGTCTTTGGAAAATATCTCGAAATAAGTATCAAAATTAAATCCTTGTCTTGATCGTCTCTGAACTCTTTCTGGAAAATATCTTGAACTAAGTACTAGAATTAAATCTTTGTCTTGAATGAGTGTCAGAATTAAATTGTTGACTCGATTATCTCTACATTGTATCTAGAAGACGATAATGTTCATTTGATAGTGAAATAACCTGAAAAGGCAAAGTTAGCTTTATGCAATGTCATTGATGTATGTGACGCATTGCGTAATGAGGCTCTCAAAAAAATGAGAATATTGTATGTTTTGCATGCATTTGCCATGATACATTGTGAATGATGTATGGACACAACTATGTAGTTGAAGCATATTGGTAGCTTCATATAGCAGCTTCTGAATTTGGGAAAACGCATCCCTGTTTGTTGCTAGGGATGAAGAAAACACTTCTTCGCTTCTGTCTAGAACAACTGTACACATGATTCATGCCTTCTGTTTGAGGATACTTGGCTAGGGATTTCCGACTCCTGCTTGGGAATGAAAGCACTCCAGGAAATTTAATCGTTCGTCGTTCTTTTTATTGAAGAATTTGATTCCTATGCATCCTGACTGAGTATAAAAGAGATGAACATCCCTCCGATGTACTTCTCCGACCAAGAGCGTCAACTCTACTGGGGATAGTGAGCTTGAATAAACCCTGTTGGAGAAAAGAATTGTATCGGGGAATTTGTAGTGTTGGAGATGTAACACCCCTCTAATAACCCGCGACAAATAAACAATTATTAAATCAGAGTAACATGTAGAGAGGCATCACAATTCATAAATAATGAAAAACACACGTCAGAATAAGTCATGCATTTACTGAAAACACCTGAAATCATAACTCATTAATCAAATCCATGTTTTACACAGCGGAAAATACTTCATCAAGTCAACATTATGTCGCTAATGTATCAGACTTCAACCAAACAATTTAAATATAGAGTTACAATCAAAACTCCAAAACAAACGTTCCGAGTGTTACAACTACCAGAGCATGACACCTGACGCTAACTAAAACACTGACTCATGAGCTAATCCTCACCGAGTCAAACAGCCGCTATCCTCAATCTGAAAATGACAACATGTAAGGGTGAGTCTCATCATAATTAACAAATGTTATAAGGTTATAAAGCAATAACACGTCACAGTTGCATCATTCACTCAATTGTTTCAAAATCAGATATTCAAAACAAGTTAACCAACAATCAACACATCATTCAACATTTACAACACTGGAATACATCCAATCATGTTATAAGTTATGCATATGAATGAACTGACGCTATGCATGTGGTACCAACATCATCCAATGGGACTAACCCATGACCGATCCAACATCATCCAGATACGGCCCTGCCAGCACAGATTCCACACAATGGGAACCATGCCCTTCACTGATCCAACACCCCTTATGGATACAGTATCATCAATGAATATGAATGAATGCAACATATATAACATACTTATACCATCATCATCATCATCACCAATATCATCATCATCATCAAGTATGTTCATATATATTAACATCCTTCAATCACCATTCTATCATCATCGCATAGAAAAATATACATGTATTTTGCACCAATCATCATAATCAATAAGGAATAGCACACATGTATTCTCATCATTCTAAAACCAATCATTCATCATCATATAGATTATTCTATAAGGTTCATTTAGCCCGAAACGGCGCATCAAAAGGACCAACGGTTAAAAAGTTATGCCTCTTTGAACTTTTAAAAATATCTAAGAAAACACCAACAGCACGCGGCGCCAAGCTTGGTTCGCGGCGCGAACTGAGCGTTCCAAAAATCCTTGGCCCTCTGCCAAACTGTTCGCGGCGCAAACATCTACACGCGGCGCGAAACGAGAAAAACTTACGCCTTCGCGGCGCGAACTCAGGTACGCGGCGCGACCTGAGCGTAATCACAACTTCCTAGCATTCTGCCCACCTGTTCGCGGGGCCACCCTGTGCACGCGGCGCGAACCGGCGATTTCAGAAACCCCAACCTGCAGAAAACAACATTCTATGCATTCCAAACACACACAATTCATACCAGTACGAACCTAGGGGAATAGAATGCACAAACAACACAAAATACATCTCATAATACACCAATTACACATCAATTGGGACCATAACAACGCAGACATCATAGATTCAAACATAGAGATTAAACATCATATAATTGACTCAATCCCTAAACCTATCATATGACTTAATCGACCCGAATTCCACATCTATTCAGTATTATCAACCCCTAACCCGATAATAGATGATAATCAGATAAGTCCCCCCTTACCTTAGACAAATTTCTTGATTCTTGGTCTCTCCCTCTACCGTTCTCCTTCACGTTCCTCGTTCCTCAGACTTCTGTTCTTTCACGTTCTTTCTTTTTTCCCAATTCCAATTATTTTATGAAAAATAATAATAATATTAGTAAAGGGCCTTCTTATCTCACACCCCCCTTTCTACTATTTCTCACATGGCCCAAATGCCATAAAACATTATTCATTTATTATATTCACAAAATCCTTAATAATTCTAATTATTAATTCAATATTCTTGATTAAATTAATATTAAAATTATACGGGCGTTACAACTCTCCCCCACTAAAAGAGTTTTCGCGCTCGAAAACATACCTCAGGTAAAGAGCTCTGGATACGAATCCTTCATCTGGCTCTCTAGCTCCCAGGTAACATTTACATCAGCTGGTCCTCCCCAGGCTACTTTTACTAAAGCTATTTCCTTGCCCCGCAATTGCTTCAGTCTTCGATCTTCAATCCTCACAGGTGACGTTTCAACCGTTAAGTTGTCTTTCACCTGTACATCATCCACTTGGATCACGTGGGATGGATCCGAAATGTATTTCCTCAATTGAGACACATGAAATACATCATGCAAGTTTGCAAGCATCGGCGGTAAAGCGACACGATATGCCACTTCTCCCACTCTTTCAGAAATTTGGAATGGTCCAATAAAACGCGGAGTCAGTTTCTTTGACTTCAAAGCTCGCCCAATACCTGTCATAGGAGTAACTCTCATAAACACATGGTCTCCCTCTTGAAACTCAAGTGTTTTCCTCCTCTTGTCATGATAACTTTTCTGACGACTCTGAGAAGCTTTCATCTTCTCTTGAATCATCTTAATCTTCTCTGTGGTCTCTTGTACAATTTCCGGACCAATCACAACACTCTCACCAGATTCGTACCAACACAACGGCGTCCTACACCTCTTACCATACAAAGCCTCAAACGGAGCCATACCGATACTCGAATGATAACTGTTGTTGTAGGTAAATTCAATCAAAGGCAGATAACTATCCCAAGTACCTCCTTTTTCCAACACGCAAGCACGTAACAAATCTTCTAACGACTGAATCGTCCTCTCCGTCTGTCCATCAGTCTGTGGATGATAAGCAGAACTCAATCTCAGCTTAGTACCCAAACCCTTTTGCAAACCTTCCCAGAACTTAGACGTAAATCTCGGATCTCTGTCTGACACGATACTTGAAGGAATACCATGAAGGCTAACTATCTTTTCAATATATAATTGAGCCAGCTTCTCCATCGGATAATACATTCTCACCGGTATTAAATGTGCAGACTTCGTCAACCTATCTACTACGACCCATATAGCTTCACAATTCTTGACAGTTCTCGGCAAACCCGACACAAAATCCATTGATATGCTATCCCACTTCCACTCAGGAGTAAACATCGGTTGCATTAACCCAGACGGTTTCTGATGCTCAATCTTTGACTTCTGACAAATCAAACAAGAGTACACAAACTCAGCAATTTCCCTCTTCATTCCCGGCCACCAAAACAACTTTTTCAAGTCATGATACATTTTGGTAGCACCAGGATGAATACTCAATCCACTACGGTGTCCTTCTCCTAAAATACGTTTTCGGAGTTCAGCAATATCAGGGACACAAACTCGGTCACCAAACCTCAGTATACCATTCTCATCAATTCTGAATTCACCACTCTTGCCTTGGTTAATCAGAGTCAGCTTATCTATCAACTCAACATCATCTTTCTGACCCTCTCTGATATCTTCAAGAATGCCACTAGTCAGCTTCAACATACCCAATTTAACACAAGTAGGAGTACCTTCACATACCAAACTCAAGTCTCTGAATTGTTCAATCATATCCAATTCCTTCACCATTAGCATAGACATGTGCAAGGTTTTCCTACTCAATGCATCAGCCACAACGTTTGCTTTACCCGGATGGTAATTCAAACCAAAATCATAATCTTTCAGAAATTCTAACCATCTTCTCTGCCTCATATTCAACTCTTTCTGATCAAAGAGATACTTCAGACTCTTATGATCACTGAATACCTCAAATCTCGAACCATACAAATAGTGTCGCCACAACTTTAAAACAAAGACTACAGCTGCCAGCTCCAAATCATGAGTCGGATAATTCCTCTCATGCACTTTAAGTTGTCTCGACGCATAAGCGACTACTTGTTGATTTTGCATCAATACACCACCTAAGCCCATCAGTGATGCATCACAATAAACCACAAATGATTCTGTCGGATTCGGCAAAATCAAGATAGGAGCACTAGTCAACCTCCTCTTCAGCTCTTGGAATCCCTCTTCACATTTTGCATCCCAAATAAAAGCTTGTCCCTTCCTGGTTAGTTTAGTTAACGGCAATGCTAACTTTGCAAATCCTTCAATAAACTTTCTGTAGTAACCTGCAAGACCAAGAAAACTACGAATCTCTGACACTGATTTTGGAGCTTCCCACTGAGACACAGCTTCTATCTTTGTAGGATCAACAGCAATACCATTCTTAGAAATCACATGTCCCAGAAAACTAACTTCCTCTAACCAGAATTCACACTTCGACAGTTTGGCAAAAAGTTGCTTCTCTTTCAACAGCACTAACACAGTTCTGAGGTGTTCAGCATGTTCTTCCTCATTCTTAGAATATATCAGGATATCGTCTATAAATACCACCACAAACTTGTCGAGATAAGGATGAAATATCCTGTTCATATACTCCATAAAAACACCAGGTGCATTAGTAACTCCAAATGGCATTACAGAATACTCATAATGTCCATACCTTGTTCTAAAAGCAGTCTTCTGAATGTCATCATTTTTCACACGTATCTGATGATACCCAGACCTCAGATCAATTTTACTAAATACCCGCGCTCCAACCAACTGATCCATCAAATCATCAATCCTCGGTAATGGATACCGATTCCTGATAGTAACCTTGTTCAATTGTCTGTAATCTACGCACAGCCTCATCGAACCCTCTTTCTTCTTTACTAGTAACACAGGCGCACCCCAAGGAGAAACACTAGGACGAATGAATTTCTTCTCCAGCAATTCTTCTAACTGCTTCTTCAGCTCAGCCAACTCAGACGACGACATACGATACGGTGCCATCGACACTGGACTAGTTCCCGGAATTGAATCAATAGAAAACTCCACTTCTCTTTTCGGCGGTAATTCATTCACATCTTCTGGAAAAAATTCTGGAAATTCACACACCACAGGTAATTCGCTACTCGCCACTTTTTCTTTCACATTCATCAATGCGAACAACATAAATACTGTTGCACCATCTCCGATAGCCTCATTCACCTGTCTAGCTGTCATCTCCAGATTATCAGTACTAACCTCTTCAGGAAAAATTACCGTCTTCGCAAAACAGTTGATATGAACACGGTTGAATTCCAACCAGTTCATTCCCAGGATTACATCAAGTTGTTTCAATGGAAGGCACACTAAGTCCATCCCGAATTCTCTGCCAAAAATGTCAACCGGACAATTCAAGCATGCAGACGAAGTAGTTACTGAACCCGACGCAGGAGTGTCAATAACCATACTTCCATTTATGTCAGATATCTCAAGATTTAACCTCGTAGCACAGTCCAAAGAAATAAAAGAATGAGTTGCTCCAGTATCAATAATCGCAACTAAAGGTGTGCCATGAATGAAACACGTACCTTTAATCAATCTGTCCTCTGGAGTAGTCTCTGTCCCGGTCAAAGCAAAAACCTTTCCTCCCGATTGGTTCTTCTTTGGCTTGGGACAATTAGGACTGATGTGACCCTCTTCACCACAGTTGTAGCAAGTTACAACCCTCTTCTTGCAGTCAGCAGCAATATGGCCCACTTGGTCACACTTGTAACACTTCTTCTGATCAAGCTTGCACTCGTTCCTACGATGCCCAATCTCTCCACAGTTATAGCATCTGATGCGAGCACTGGAATCTCCCCCACTGGGTTTCTTCCAATCAACAGGCTTACCTCTACCATATGGTTTACTTTTGTTCATAGGCTTCTTACCCTTTCTGTCAACTAACTCGCGAGAGTGAGATGACTTCAGCTTGATGCTATCTTCCTCAAAAATCCTGCTACAATCCACTAAGTCAACGAACCTCCGAATCCTCTGGTACCTAATACCCTGCTTGATCTCGTCACGAAGACCATTCTCAAACTTGACACATTTTGAGAATTCACTGGCTTCGTCGTTGTTGTAGTGCACATAGTACTTTGCCAACTCCACAAACTTGGCAGCATACTCTGGTACAGTCATGTTACCTTGAACCAACTCCAGAAATTCCACTTCCTTTCTGCCCCTGACATCCTCAGGAAAATACCTCCTCAGAAATTCCCTTTTGAATATAGCCCAAGTAACCGCTATACCACCGGCATCCAGTTCAGCTTTGGTTGTCAACCACCAGTCATCAGCCTCTTCAGAAACCATGTGAGTACCATATCTCACCTTCAGATCCTCAGCACAATCGATGACTCTGAAGATTCTCTCGATCTCCTTAAGCCACTTCTGAGCACCTTCAGGATCATGCGTGCCCTTGAACAATGGAGGATTGTTCCTCTGAAAACTGTTCAGCTGCCTGTCCGCACCAATCGCAACTCCATTGGCATTTCCTCCCAGCACACCAGCAATCATGCCCAGAGCCTCAGCGATAGCATCATCGTTTCTTCCTCCTCTTCCAGCCATTGTTCTGCTCAAATCGCAACCAATTTAATCAGAACAGAAGTATCGACAGTTAACTCTTACTAGTCACATACACAGGAAAGCAAACTGACACTAAGACTCTGGTCATAACGACCGACTATGCTCTGATACCACTATTGTAACACCCCTCTAATAACCCGCGACAAATAAACAATTAGTAAATCAGAGTAACATGTAGAGAGGCATCACAATTCATAAATAATGAAAAACACACGTCAGAATAAGTCATGCATTTACTGAAAACACCTGAAATCATAACTCATTAATCAAATCCATGTTTTACACAGCGGAAAATACTTCATCAAGTCAACATTATGTCGCTAATGTATCAGACTTCAACCAAACAATTTAAATATAGAGTTACAATCAAAACTCCAAAACAAACGTTCCCAGTGTTACAACTACCAGAGCATGACACCTGACGCTAACTAAAACACTGACTCATGAGCTAATCCTCACCGAGTCAAACAGCCGCTATCCTCAATCTGAAAATGACAACATGTAAGGGTGAGTCTCATCATAATTAACAAATGTTATAAGGTTATAAAGCAATAACACGTCACAGTTGCATCATTCACTCAATTGTTTCAAAATCAGATATTCAAAACAAGTTAACCAACAATCAACACATCATTCAACATTTACAACACTGGAATACATCCAATCATGTTATAAATTATGCATATGAATGAACTGACGCTATGCATGTGGTACCAACATCATCCAATGGGACTAACCCATGACTGATCCAACATCATCCAGATACGGCCCTGCCAGCACAGATTCCACACAATGGGAACCATGCCCTTCACTGATCCAACACCCCTTATGGATACAGTATCATCAATGAATATGAATGAATGCAACATATATAACATACTTATACCATCATCATCATCACCTATATCATCATCATCAAGTATGTTCATATATATTAACATCATTCAATCACCATTCTATCATCATCGCATAGAAAAATATACATGTATTTTGCACCAATCATCATAATCAATAAGGAATAGCACACATGTATTCTCATCATTCTAAAACCAATCATTCATCATCATATAGATTATTCTATAAGGTTCATTTAGCCCGAAACGGCGCATCAAAAGGACCAACGGTTAAAAAGTTATGCCTCTTTGAACTTTTAAAAATATCTAAGAAAACACCAACAGCACGCGGCGCCAAGCTTGGTTCGCGGCGCGAACTGAGCGTTCCAAAAATCCTTGGCCCTCTGCCAAACTGTTCGCGGCGCAAACATCTACACGCGGCGCGAAACGAGAAAAACTTACGCCTTCACGGCGCGAACTCAGGTACGCGGCGCGACCTGAGCGTAATCACAACTTCCTAGCATTCTGCCCACCTGTTCGCGGCGCCACCCTGTGCACGCGGCGCGAACCGGCGATTTCAGAAACCCCAACCTGCAGAAAACAGCATTCTATGCATTCCAAACACACACAATTCATACCAGTACGAACATAGGGGAATAGAATGCACAAACAACACAAAATACATCTCATAATACACCAATTACACATCAATTGGGACCATAACAACGCAGACATCATAGATTCAAACATAGAGATTAAACATCATATAATTGACTCAATACCTAAACCTATCATATGACTCAATCGACCCGAATTCCACATCTATTCAGTATTATCAACCCGTAACCCGATAATAGATGATAATCAGATAAGTCCCCCCTTACCTTAGACAAATTTCTTGATTCTTGGTCTCTCCCTCTACCGTTCTCCTTCACGTTCCTCGTTCCTCAGACTTCTGTTCTTTCACGTTCTTCCTTTTTTCCCAATTCCAATTATTTTATGAAAAATAATAATAATATTAGTAAAGGGCCTTCTTATCTCACACCCCCTTCTACTATTTCTCACATGGCCCAAATTCCATAAAACATTATTTATTTATTATTTTCACAAAATCCTTAATAATTCTAATTATT